>NC_134353.1:436802302-437102302 GCF_048569485.1 Anomaloglossus baeobatrachus
ACTCGGTCTAGACAGCGCTTCGCCGAGGTCAACGCCTCTTCTATCTCGGAGTCGGTCAGTCTCCGCATGCAAACCCTTCGCAGGTGGGTAGACAGATATTTGCTTGCCGTATGACAAACGGGGCACGTGAGGGCTGTACGCCGGTGGCTGAAGCGAGAGGCGCTACATGTTATTTTAAGGCATTCAGATAATTTTAGTTGGTCATACATCGCAGTTTACTTACGGTGTCATCGTTAGCGGGATCACATGGCGGTGTACGGCGTCCTGTTTGACCGACTAGCTGTGGCTGCACTCGTCTTATCGGTCCTTGGCGTCCGCACCTGTTCGGTTGATCACCTGGGCGTGTCTTCCTTGTTGAGTCATCCACTGGGCGGCCATCCATACGCGTGGAAGTCGAGCGTCCGCACCTGTTCGGTTGATCACCTGGGCGTGTCTTCCTTGTTGAGTCATCCACTGGGCGGCCATCCGTACGCGTGGAAGTCGAGCGTCCGCACCTGTTCGGTTGATCACCTGGGCGTGTTTTCTTTGTTGAGTCATCCACTGGGCGGCCATCCGTATGGGTGAAAGTCGAGTCTGCACCCGTTCGGGTGATCAGCAGGTACGCGCTTTCTTTGTTGCGGCAACTACAGGGCTGCCATCCACTGGGCTGCCATCCGTATGGGTGAAAGTCGAGTCTGCACCCGTTCGGGTGATCAGCAGGTACGCGCTTTCTTTGTTGCGGCAACTACGGGGCTGCCATCCACTGGGCTGCCATCCGTATGGGTGAAAGTCGAGTCTGCACCCGTTCGGGTGATCAGCAGGTACGCGCTTTCTTTGTTGCGGCAACTACGGGGCTGCCATCCACTGGGCTGCCATCCGTATGGGTGAAAGTCGAGTCTGCACCGGTTCGGGTGATCAGCAGGTACGCGCTTTCTTTGTTGTGGCAACTACGGGGCTGCCATCCACTGGGCTGCAATCCATATGGGTGAAAGTCGAGTCTGCACCCGTTCGGGTGATCAGCAGGTACGCGCTTTCTTTGTTGCGGCAACTACGGGGCTGCCATCCACTGGGCTGCCATCCGTATGGGTGAAAGTCGAGTCTGCACCCGTTCGGGAGATCAGCAGGTAAGCGCTTTCTTTGTTGCGGCAACTACGGGGCTGCCATCCACTGGGCTGCCATCCGTATGGGTGAAAGTCACCAACAGCGGTGCTAAATGGATCCTATAACAGATGCAAACTTGTCCTGTGTGGTGGAGATGAGATTTGATAAAATAAGTGGAAATCCAGTAAAAGTTTCATTTGGCTACTTTGCACTCTTGAGATAATCGTCACCATGTGCCAAATGCAATATAAAAGCAATCTGAACACATTTCGCGCATAAATGAAATGACCACAATTTTCTCCAAAACTATAACAGATGCAAACTTGTCTTGTGTGGTGGAGATGAGATTTGATAAAATAAGTGGAAATCCAGTAAAAGTTTCATTTGGCTACTTTGCACTCTCGAGATAATCATCGCCATGTGCCAAATGCAATATAAAAGCAATCTGAACACATTTCGCGCATAAATGAAATGACCACAATTTTCTCCAAAACTATAACAGATGCAAACTTGTCTTGTGTGGTGGAGATGAGATTTGATAAAATAAGTGGAAATCAAGTAAAAGTTTCAATTGGCTACTTTGCACTCTCGAGATAATCGTCACCATGTGCCAAATGCAATATAAAAGCAATCTGAACATATTTCGCGCATAAATGAAATGACCACAATTTTCTCCAAAACTATAACAGATGCAAACTTGTCCTGTGTGGTGGAGATGAGATTTGATAAAATAAGTGGAAATCCAGTAAAAGTTTCATTTGGCTACTTTGCACTCTCGAGATAATCGTCACCATGTGCCAAATGCAATATAAAAGCAATCTGAACACATTTCGCGCATAAATGAAATGACCACAATTTTCTCCAAAACTATAACAGATGCAAACTTGTCCTGTGTGGTGGAGATGAGATTTGATAAAATAAGTGGAAATCCAGTAAAAGTTTCATTTGGCTACTTTGCACTCTCGAGATAATCGTCACCATGTGCCAAATGCAATATAAAAGCAATCTGAACACATTTTGCGCATAAATGAAATGACCACAATTTTCTCCAAAACTATAACAGATGCAAACTTTTCCTGTGTGGTGGAGATGAGATTTGATAAAATAAGTAGAAATCCAGTAAAAGTTTCATTTGGCTACTTTGCACTCTGGAGATAATCGTCACCATGTGCCAATTGCAATATAAAAGCAATCTGAACACATTTCGCGCATAAATGAAGTGACCACAATTTTCTGCAAAACTATAACAGATGCAAACTTGTCCTGTGTGGTGGAGATGAGATTTGATAAAATAAGTGGAAATCCAGTAAAAGTTTCATTTGGCTACTTTGCACTCTTGAGATAATCGTCACCATGTGCCAAATGCAATATAAAAGCAATCTGAACACATTTCGCGCATAAATGAAATGACCACATTTTTCTCCAAAACTATAACAGATGCAAACTTGTCTTGTGTGGTGGAGATGAGATTTGATAAAATAAGTGGAAATCCAGTAAAAGTTTCATTTGGCTACTTTGCACTCTCGAGATAATCGTCACCATGTGCCAAATGCAATATAAAAGCAATCTGAACACATTTCGCGCATAAATGAAATGACCACAATTTTCTCCAATATATAACAGATGCAAACTTGTCCTGTGTGGTGGAGATGAGATTTGATAAAATAAGTGGAAATCAAGTAAAAGTTTCAATTGGCTACTTTGCACTCCCGAGATAATCGTCACCATGTGCCAAATGCAATATAAAAGCAATCTGAACATATTTCGCGCATAAATGAAATGACCACAATTTTCTCCAAAACTATAACAAATGCAAACTTGTAATGTGTGGTGATGAGATTTGATAAAATAAGTGGAAATCCAGTAAAAGTTTCATTTGGCTACTTTGCACTCTCGAGATAATCGTCACCATGTGCCAAATGCAATATAAAAGCAATCTGAACACATTTCGCGCATAAATGAAATGACCACAATTTTCTCCAAAACTATAACAGATGCAAACTTGTCCTGTGTGGTGGAGATGAGATTTGATAAAATAAGTGGAAATCCAGTAAAAGTTTCATTTGGCTACTTTGCACTCTCGAGATAATCGTCACCATGTGCCAAATGCAATATAAAAGCAATCTGAACACATTTCGCGCATAAATGAAATGACCACAATTTTCTCCAAAACTATAACAGATGCAAACTTGTCCTGTATGGTGGAGATGAGATTTGATAAAATAAGTGGAAATCCAGTCATTTGGCTACTTTGCACTCTCGAGATAATCGTCACCATGTGCCAAATGCAATATAAAAGCAATCTGAACACATTTCGCGCATAAATGAAATGACCACAATTTTCTCCAAAACTATAACAGATGCAAACTTGTCCTGTGTGGTGGAGATGAGATTTGATAAAATAAGTGGAAATCCAGTAAAAGTTTCATTTGGCTACTTTGCACTCTCGAGATAATCGTCACCATGTGCCAAATGCAATATAAAAGCAATCTGAACACATTTCGCGCATAAATGAAATGACCACATTTTTCTCCAAAACTATAACAGATGCAAACTAGTCTTGTGTGGTGGAGATGAGATTTGATAAAATAAGTGGAAATCCAGTAAAAGTTTTATTTGGCTACTTTGCACTCTTGAGATAATCGTCACCATGTGCCAAATGCAATATAAAAGCAATCTGAACACATTTCGCGCATAAATGAAATGACCACAATTTTCTCCAAAACTATAACAGATGCAAACTTGTCCTGTGTGGTGGAGATGAGATTTGATAAAATAAGTGGAAATCCAGTAAAAGTTTCATTTGGCTACTTTGCACTCTCGAGATAATCGTCACCATGTGCCAAATGCAATATAAAAGCAATCTGAACACATTTCGCGCATAAATGAAATGACCACAATTTTCTCCAATATATAATAGATGCAAACTTGTCCTGTGTAGTGGAGATGAGATTTGATAAAATAAGTGGAAATCCAGTAAAAGTTTCATTTGGCTACTTTGCACTCTCGAGATAATCGTCACCATGTGCCAAATGCAATATAAAAGCAATCTGAACACATTTCGCGCATAAATGAAATGACCACAATTTTCTCCAAAACTATAACAGATGCAAACTTGTCCTGTGTGGTGGAGATGAGATTTGATAAAATAAGTGGAAATCCAGTAAAAGTTTCATTTGGCTACTTTGCACTCTCGAGATAATCGTCACCATGTGCAAAATGCAATATAAAAGCAATCTGAACACATTTCGCGCATAAATGAAATGACCACAATTTTCTCCAATTTATAATAGATGCAAACTTGTCCTGTGTGGTGGAGATGAGATTTGATAAAATAAGTTTAAATCCAGTAAAAGTTTCATTTGGCTACTTTGCACTCTCGAGATAATCGTCACCATGTGCCAAATGCAATATAAAAGCAATCTGAACACATTTCGCGCATAAATGAAATGACCACAATTTTCTCCAAAACTATAACAGATGCAAACTTGTCCTGTGTGGTGGAGATGAGATTTGATAAAATAAGTGGAAATCCAGTAAAAGTTTCATTTGGCTACTTTTCACTCTCGAGATAATCGTCACCATGTGCCAAATGCAATATAAAAGCAATCTGAGCACATTTCGCGCATAAATGAAATGACCACATTTTTCTCCAAAACTATAACAGATGCAAACTTGTCTTGTTTGGTGGAGATGAGATTTGATAAAATAAGTGGAAATCCAGTAAACGTTTTATTTGGCTACTTTGCACTCTCGAGATAATCGTCACCATGTGCCAAATGCAATATAAAAGCAATCTGAACACATTTCGCGCATAAATGAAATGACCACATTTTTCTCCAAAACTATAACAGAGGCAAACTTGTCTTGTGTGGTGGAGATGAGATTTGATAAAATAAGTGGAAATCCAGTAAAAGTTTTATTTGGCTACTTTGCACTCTCGAGATAATCGTCACCATGTGCCAAATGCAATATAAAAGCAATCTGAACACATTTCGCGCATAAATGAAATGACCACAATTTTCTCCAAAACTATAACAGATGCAAACTTGTCCTGTGTGGTGGAGATGAGATTTGATAAAATAAGTGGAAATCCAGTAAAAGTTTCATTTGGCTACTTTGCACTCTCGAGATAATCGTCACCATGTGCCAAATGCAATATAAAAGCAATCTGAACACATTTCGCGCATAAATGAAATGACCACAATTTTCTCCAATATATAACAGATGCAAACTTGTCCTGTGTAGTGGAGATGAGATTTGATAAAATAAGTGGAAATCCAGTAAAAGTTTCATTTGGCTACTTTGCACTCTCGAGATAATCGTCACCATGTGCCAAATGCAATATAAAAGCAATCTGAACACATTTCGCGCATAAATGAAATGACCACAATTTTCTCCAAAACTATAACAGATGCAAACTTGTCCTGTGTGGTGGAGATGAGATTTGATAAAATAAGTGGAAATCCAGTAAAAGTTTCATTTGGCTACTTTGCACTCTCGAGATAATCGTCACCATGTGCAAAATGCAATATAAAAGCAATCTGAACACATTTCGCGCATAAATGAAATGACCACAATTTTCTCCAATCTATAATAGATGCAAACTTGTCCTGTGTGGTGGAGATGAGATTTGATAAAATAAGTTTAAATCCAGTAAAAGTTTCATTTGGCTACTTTGCACTCTCGAGATAATCGTCACCATGTGCCAAATGCAATATAAAAGCAATCTGAACACATTTCGCGCATAAATGAAATGACCACAATTTTCTCCAAAACTATAACAGATGCAAACTTGTCCTGTGTGGTGGAGATGAGATTTGATAAAATAAGTGGAAATCCAGTAAAAGTTTCATTTGGCTACTTTGCACTCTCGAGATAATCGTCACCATGTGCCAAATGCAATATAAAAGCAATCTGAGCACATTTCGCGCATAAATGAAATGACCACAATTTTCTCCAAAACTATAACAAATGCAAACTTGTAATGTGTGGTGATGAGATTTGATAAAATAAGTGGAAATCCAGTTAAAGGTTCATTTGGCTACTTTGCACTCTCGAGATAATCGTCACCATGTGCCAAATGCAATATAAAAGCAATCTGAACACATTTCGCGCATAAATGAAATGACCACAATTTTCTCCAAAACTATAACAGATGCAAACTTGTCCTGTGTGGTGGAGATGAGATTTGATAAAATAAGTGGAAATCCAGTAAAAGTTTCATTTGGCTACTTTGCACTCTCGAGATAATCGTCACCATGTGCCAAATGCAATATAAAAGCAATCTGAACACATTTCGCGCATAAATGAAATGACCACAATTTTCTCCAAAACTATAACAGATGCAAACTTGTCCTGTATGGTGGAGATGAGATTTGATAAAATAAGTGGAAATCCAGTCATTTGGCTACTTTGCACTCTCGAGATAATCGTCACCATGTGCCAAATGCAATATAAAAGCAATCTGAACACATTTCGCGCATAAATGAAATGACCACAATTTTCTCCAAAACTATAACAGATGCAAACTTGTCCTGTGTGGTGGAGATGAGATTTGATAAAATAAGTGGAAATCCAGTAAAAGTTTCATTTGGCTACTTTGCACTCTCGAGATAATCGTCACCATGTGCCAAATGCAATATAAAAGCAATCTGAACACATTTCGCGCATAAATGAAATGACCACATTTTTCTCCAAAACTATAACAGATGCAAACTAGTCTTGTGTGGTGGAGATGAGATTTGATAAAATAAGTGGAAATCCAGTAAAAGTTTTATTTGGCTACTTTGCACTCTTGAGATAATCGTCACCATGTGCCAAATGCAATATAAAAGCAATCTGAACACATTTCGCGCATAAATGAAATGACCACAATTTTCTCCAAAACTATAACAGATGCAAACTTGTCCTGTGTGGTGGAGATGAGATTTGATAAAATAAGTGGAAATCCAGTAAAAGTTTCATTTGGCTACTTTGCACTCTCGAGATAATCGTCACCATGTGCCAAATGCAATATAAAAGCAATCTGAACACATTTCGCGCATAAATGAAATGACCACAATTTTCTCCAATATATAATAGATGCAAACTTGTCCTGTGTAGTGGAGATGAGATTTGATAAAATAAGTGGAAATCCAGTAAAAGTTTCATTTGGCTACTTTGCACTCTCGAGATAATCGTCACCATGTGCCAAATGCAATATAAAAGCAATCTGAACACATTTCGCGCATAAATGAAATGACCACAATTTTCTCCAAAACTATAACAGATGCAAACTTGTCCTGTGTGGTGGAGATGAGATTTGATAAAATAAGTGGAAATCCAGTAAAAGTTTCATTTGGCTACTTTGCACTCTCGAGATAATCGTCACCATGTGCAAAATGCAATATAAAAGCAATCTGAACACATTTCGCGCATAAATGAAATGACCACAATTTTCTCCAATTTATAATAGATGCAAACTTGTCCTGTGTGGTGGAGATGAGATTTGATAAAATAAGTTTAAATCCAGTAAAAGTTTCATTTGGCTACTTTGCACTCTCGAGATAATCGTCACCATGTGCCAAATGCAATATAAAAGCAATCTGAACACATTTCGCGCATAAATGAAATGACCACAATTTTCTCCAAAACTATAACAGATGCAAACTTGTCCTGTGTGGTGGAGATGAGATTTGATAAAATAAGTGGAAATCCAGTAAAAGTTTCATTTGGCTACTTTTCACTCTCGAGATAATCGTCACCATGTGCCAAATGCAATATAAAAGCAATCTGAGCACATTTCGCGCATAAATGAAATGACCACATTTTTCTCCAAAACTATAACAGATGCAAACTTGTCTTGTGTGGTGGAGATGAGATTTGATAAAATAAGTGGAAATCCAGTAAACGTTTTATTTGGCTACTTTGCACTCTCGAGATAATCGTCACCATGTGCCAAATGCAATATAAAAGCAATCTGAACACATTTCGCGCATAAATGAAATGACCACATTTTTCTCCAAAACTATAACAGAGGCAAACTTGTCTTGTGTGGTGGAGATGAGATTTGATAAAATAAGTGGAAATCCAGTAAAAGTTTTATTTGGCTACTTTGCACTCTCGAGATAATCGTCACCATGTGCCAAATGCAATATAAAAGCAATCTGAACACATTTCGCGCATAAATGAAATGACCACAATTTTCTCCAAAACTATAACAGATGCAAACTTGTCCTGTGTGGTGGAGATGAGATTTGATAAAATAAGTGGAAATCCAGTAAAAGTTTCATTTGGCTACTTTGCACTCTCGAGATAATCGTCACCATGTGCCAAATGCAATATAAAAGCAATCTGAACACATTTCGCGCATAAATGAAATGACCACAATTTTCTCCAATATATAATAGATGCAAACTTGTCCTGTGTAGTGGAGATGAGATTTGATAAAATAAGTGGAAATCCAGTAAAAGTTTCATTTGGCTACTTTGCACTCTCGAGATAATCGTCACCATGTGCCAAATGCAATATAAAAGCAATCTGAACACATTTCGCGCATAAATGAAATGACCACAATTTTCTCCAAAACTATAACAGATGCAAACTTGTCCTGTGTGGTGGAGATGAGATTTGATAAAATAAGTGGAAATCCAGTAAAAGTTTCATTTGGCTACTTTGCACTCTCGAGATAATCGTCACCATGTGCAAAATGCAATATAAAAGCAATCTGAACACATTTCGCGCATAAATGAAATGACCACAATTTTCTCCAATCTATAATAGATGCAAACTTGTCCTGTGTGGTGGAGATGAGATTTGATAAAATAAGTTTAAATCCAGTAAAAGTTTCATTTGGCTACTTTGCACTCTCGAGATAATCGTCACCATGTGCCAAATGCAATATAAAAGCAATCTGAACACATTTCGCGCATAAATGAAATGACCACAATTTTCTCCAAAACTATAACAGATGCAAACTTGTCCTGTGTGGTGGAGATGAGATTTGATAAAATAAGTGGAAATCCAGTAAAAGTTTCATTTGGCTACTTTGCACTCTCGAGATAATCGTCACCATGTGCCAAATGCAATATAAAAGCAATCTGAGCACATTTCGCGCATAAATGAAATGACCACATTTTTCTCCAAAACTATAACAGATGCAAACTTGTCTTGTGTGGTGGAGATGAGATTTGATAAAATAAGTGGAAATCCAGTAAACGTTTTATTTGGCTACTTTGCACTCTCGAGATAATCGTCACCATGTGCCAAATGCAATATAAAAGCAATCTGAATACATTTCGCGCATAAATGAAATGACCACAATTTTCTCCAATCTATAATAGATGCAAACTTGTCCTGTGTGGTGGAGATGAGATTTGATAAAATAAGTGGAAATCCAGTAAAAGTTTCATTTGGCTACTTTGCACTCTCGAGATAATCGTCACCATGCGCCAAATGCAATATAAAAGCAATCTGAACACATTTCGCGCATAAATGAAATGACCACAATTTTCTCCAAAACTATGACAGATGCAAACGTCCTGTGTGGTGGAGATGAGATTTAATAAAATTAGTGGAAATCCAGTAAAAGTTTTATTTGGCTACTTTGCACTCTCGAGATAATCGTCACCATGTGCCAAATGCAATATAAAAGCAATCTGAACACATTTCGCGCATAAATGAAATGACCACAATTTTCTCCAAAACTATAACAGATGCAAACTTATCCTGTGTGGTGGAGATGAGATTTGATAAAATAAGTGGAAATCCAGTAAAAGTTTCATTTGGCTACTTTGCACTCTCGAGATAATCGACACCATGTTCCAAATGCAATATAAAAGCAATCTGAACACATTTCGCGCATAAATGGAATGACCACAATTTTCTCCAAAACTATAACAGATGAAAACTTGTCCTGTGTGGTGGAGATGAGATTTGATAAAAAGAATGGAAATCCAGTAAAAGTTTCATTTGGCTACTTTGCACTCTCGAGATAATCGTCACCATGTGCCAAATGCAATATAAAAGCAATTTGAACACATTTCGCGCATAAATGAAATGACCACAATTTTCTCCAAAACTATGACAGATGCAAACTTGTCCTGTGTGGTGGAGATGAGAGTTCATAAAATAAGTCGAAATCCAGTAAAAGTTTCATTTGGCTACTTTGCACTCTCGAGATAATCGTCACCATGTGCCAAATGCAATATAAAAGCAATTTGAACACATTTCGCGCATAAATGAAATGACCACAATTTTCTCCAAAACTATAACAGATGCAAACTTGTCCTGTGTGGTGGAGATGAGATTTGATAAAATAAGTGGAAATCCAGTAAAAGTTTCATTTGGCTACTTTGCACTCTCGAGATAATCGTCACCATGTGCCAAATGCAATATAAAAGCAATCTGAACACATTTCGCGCATAAATGAAATGACCACAATTTTCTCCAATATATAATAGATGCAAACTTGTCCTGTGTAGTGGAGATGAGATTTGATAAAATAAGTGGAAATCCAGTAAAAGTTTCATTTGGCTACTTTGCACTCTCGAGATAATCGTCACCATGTGCCAAATGCAATATAAAAGCAATCTGAACACATTTCGCGCATAAATGAAATGACCACAATTTTCTCCAAAACTATAACAGATGCAAACTTGTCCTGTGTGGTGGAGATGAGATTTGATAAAATAAGTGGAAATCCAGTAAAAGTTTCATTTGGCTACTTTGCACTCTCGAGATAATCGTCACCATGTGCCAAATGCAATATAAAAGCAATCTGAACACATTTCGCGCATAAATGAAATGACCACAATTTTCTCCAAAACTATAACAGATGCAAACTTGTCCTGTGTGGTGGAGATGAGATTTGATAAAATAAGTGGAAATCCAGTAAAAGTTTCATTTGACTACTTTGCGCTCTCGAGGTAATTGTCACCATGTGCCAAATGCAATATAAAAGCATTCTGAACACATTTCGCGCATAAGTGAAATGACCACAATTTTCTCCAAAACTATAACAGATGCAAACTTGTCCTGTGTGGTGGAGATGAGATTTGATAAAATAAGTGGAAATCCAGTAAAAGTTTCATTTGGCTACTTTGCACTCTCGAGATAATCGTCACCATGTGCCAAATGCAATATAAAAGCAATCTGAACACATTTCGCGCATAAATGGAATGACCACAATTTTCTCCAAAACTATATCAGATGAAAACTTGTCCTGTGTGGTGGAGATGAGATTTGATAAAAAGAATGGAAATCCAGTAAAAGTTTCATTTGGCTACTTTGCACTCTCGAGATAATCGTCACCATGTGCCAAATGCAATATAAAAGCAATTTGAACACATTTCGCGCATAAATGAAATGACCACAATTTTCTCCAAAACTATAACAGATGCAAACTTGTCCTGTGTGGTGGAGATGAGAGTTCATAAAATAAGTGGAAATCCAGTAAAAGTTTCATTTGGCTACTTTGCACTCTCGAGATAATCGTCACCATGTGCCAAATGCAATATAAAAGCAATCTGAACACATTTCGCGCATAAATGAAATGACCACAATTTTCTCCAATATATAATAGATGCAAACTTGTCCTGTGTAGTGGAGATGAGATTTGATAAAATAAGTGGAAATCCAGTAAAAGTTTCATTTGGCTACTTTGCACTCTCGAGATAATCGTCACCATGTGCCAAATGCAATATAAAAGCAATCTGAACACATTTCGCGCATAAATGAAATGACCACAATTTTCTCCAAAACTATAACAGATGCAAACTTGTCCTGTGTGGTGGAGATGAGATTTGATAAAATAAGTGGAAATCCAGTAAAAGTTTCATTTGGCTACTTTGCACTCTCGAGATAATCGTCACCATGTGCCAAATGCAATATAAAAGCAATCTGAACACATTTCGCGCATAAATGAAATGACCACAATTTTCTCCAATATATAATAGATGCAAACTTGTCCTGTGTAGTGGAGATGAGATTTGATAAAATAAGTTTAAATCCAGTAAAAGTTTCATTTGGCTACTTTGCACTCTCGAGATAATCGTCACCATGTGCCAAATGCAATATAAAAGCAATCTGAACACATTTCGCGCATAAATGAAATGACCACAATTTTCTCCAAAACTATAACAGATGCAAACTTGTCCTGTGTGGTGGAGATGAGATTTGATAAAATAAGTGGAAATCCAGTAAAAGTTTCATTTGGCTACTTTGCACTCTCGAGATAATCGTCACCATGTGCCAAATGCAATATAAAAGCAATCTGAGCACATTTCGCGCATAAATGAAATGACCACATTTTTCTCCAAAACTATAACAGATGCAAACTTGTCTTGTGTGGTGGAGATGAGATTTGATAAAATAAGTGGAAATCCAGTAAACGTTTTATTTGGCTACTTTGCACTCTCGAGATAATCGTCACCATGTGCCAAATGCAATATAAAAGCAATCTGAACACATTTCGCGCATAAATGAAATGACCACAATTTTCTCCAAAACTATAACAGATGCAAACTTGTCCTGTGTGGTGGAGATGAGATTTGATAAAATAAGTGGAAATCCAGTAAAAGTTTCATTTGGCTACTTTGCACTCTCGAGATAATCGTCACCATGTGCCAAATGCAATATAAAAGCAATCTGAATACATTTCGCGCATAAATGAAATGACCACAATTTTCTCCAATCTATAATAGATGCAAACTTGTCCTGTGTGGTGGAGATGAGATTTGATAAAATAAGTGGAAATCCAGTAAAAGTTTCATTTGGCTACTTTGCACTCTCGAGATAATCGTCACCATGTGCCAAATGCAATATAAAAGCAATCTGAACACATTTCGCGCATAAATGAAATGACCACAATTTTCTCCAAAACTATGACAGATGCAAACGTCCTGTGTGGTGGAGATGAGATTTGATAAAATAAGTGGAAATCCAGTAAAAGTTTCATTTGGCTACTTTGCACTCTCGAGATAATCGTCACCATGTGCCAAATGCAATATAAAAGCAATCTGAACACATTTCGCGCATAAATGGAATGACCACAATTTTCTCCAAAACTATAACAGATGCAAACTTGTCCTGTGTGGTGGAGATGAGATTTGATAAAATAAGTGGAAATCCAGTAAAAGTTTCATTTGGCTACTTTGCACTCTCGAGATAATCGTCACCATGTGCCAAATGCAATATAAAAGCAATCTGAGCACATTTCGCGCATAAATGAAATGACCACATTTTTCTCCAAAACTATAACAGATGCAAACTTGTCTTGTGTGGTGGAGATGAGATTTGATAAAATAAGTGGAAATCCAGTAAACGTTTTATTTGGCTACTTTGCACTCTCGAGATAATCGTCACCATGTGCCAAATGCAATATAAAAGCAATCTGAACACAATTCGCGCATAAATGAAATGACCACAATTTTCTCCAAAACTATAACAGATGCAAACTTGTCCTGTGTGGTGGAGATGAGATTTGATAAAATAAGTGGAAATCCAGTAAAAGTTTCATTTGGCTACTTTGCACTCTCGAGATAATCGTCACCATGTGCCAAATGCAATATAAAAGCAATCTGAACACATTTCGCGCATAAATGAAATGACCACAATTTTCTCCAATCTATAATAGATGCAAACTTGTCCTGTGTGGTGGAGATGAGATTTGATAAAATAAGTGGAAATCCAGTAAAAGTTTCATTTGGCTACTTTGCACTCTCGAGATAATCGTCACCATGCGCCAAATGCAATATAAAAGCAATCTGAACACATTTCGCGCATAAATGAAATGACCACAATTTTCTCCAAAACTATGACAGATGCAAACGTCCTGTGTGGTGAAGATGAGATTTAATAAAATTAGTGGAAATCCAGTAAAAGTTTTATTTGGCTACTTTGCACTCTCGAGATAATCGTCACCATGTGCCAAATGCAATATAAAAGCAATCTGGACACATTTCGCGCATAAATGAAATGACCACAATTTTCTCCAATCTATAATAGATGCAAACTTGTCCTGTGTGGTGGAGATGAGATTTGATAAAATAAGTGGAAATCCAGTAAAAGTTTCATTTGGCTACTTTGCACTCTCGAGATAATCGTCACCATGTGCCAAATGCAATATAAAAGCAATTTGAACACATTTCACGCATAAATGAAATGACCACAATTTTCTCCAAAACTATGACAGATGCAAACTTGTCCTGTGTGGTGGAGATGAGAGTTCATAAAATAAGTCGAAATCCAGTAAAAGTTTCATTTGGCTACTTTGCACTCTCGAGATAATCGTCACCATGTGCCAAATGCAATATAAAAGCAATTTGAACACATTTCGCGCATAAATGAAATGACCACAATTTTCTCCAAAACTATAACAGATGCAAACTTGTCCTGTGTGGTGGAGATGAGATTTGATAAAATAAGTGGAAATCCAGTAAAAGTTTCATTTGGCTACTTTGCACTCTCGAGATAATCGTCACCATGTGCCAAATGCAATATAAAAGCAATCTGAACACATTTCGCGCATAAATGAAATGACCACAATTTTCTCCAATATATAATAGATGCAAACTTGTCCTGTGTAGTGGAGATGAGATTTGATAAAATAAGTGGAAATCCAGTAAAAGTTTCATTTGGCTACTTTGCACTCTCGAGATAATCGTCACCATGTGCCAAATGCAATATAAAAGCAATCTGAACACATTTCGCGCATAAATGAAATGACCACAATTTTCTCCAAAACTATAACAGATGCAAACTTGTCCTGTGTGGTGGAGATGAGATTTGATAAAATAAGTGGAAATCCAGTAAAAGTTTCATTTGGCTACTTTGCACTCTCGAGATAATCGTCACCATGTGCCAAATGCAATATAAAAGCAATCTGAACACATTTCGCGCATAAATGAAATGACCACAATTTTCTCCAAAACTATAACAGATGCAAACTTGTCCTGTGTGGTGGAGATGAGATTTGATAAAATAAGTGGAAATCCAGTAAAAGTTTCATTTGACTACTTTGCGCTCTCGAGGTAATTGTCACCATGTGCCAAATGCAATATAAAAGCATTCTGAACACATTTCGCGCATAAGTGAAATGACCACAATTTTCTCCAAAACTATAACAGATGCAAACTTGTCCTGTGTGGTGGAGATGAGATTTGATAAAATAAGTGGAAATCCAGTAAAAGTTTCATTTGGCTACTTTGCACTCTCGAGATAATCGTCACCATGTGCCAAATGCAATATAAAAGCAATCTGAACACATTTCGCGCATAAATGGAATGACCACAATTTTCTCCAAAACTATATCAGATGAAAACTTGTCCTGTGTGGTGGAGATGAGATTTGATAAAAAGAATGGAAATCCAGTAAAAGTTTCATTTGGCTACTTTGCACTCTCGAGATAATCGTCACCATGTGCCAAATGCAATATAAAAGCAATTTGAACACATTTCGCGCATAAATGAAATGACCACAATTTTCTCCAAAACTATAACAGATGCAAACTTGTCCTGTGTGGTGGAGATGAGAGTTCATAAAATAAGTGGAAATCCAGTAAAAGTTTCATTTGGCTACTTTGCACTCTCGAGATAATCGTCACCATGTGCCAAATGCAATATAAAAGCAATCTGAACACATTTCGCGCATAAATGAAATGACCACAATTTTCTCCAATATATAATAGATGCAAACTTGTCCTGTGTAGTGGAGATGAGATTTGATAAAATAAGTGGAAATCCAGTAAAAGTTTCATTTGGCTACTTTGCACTCTCGAGATAATCGTCACCATGTGCCAAATGCAATATAAAAGCAATCTGAACACATTTCGCGCATAAATGAAATGACCACAATTTTCTCCAATATATAATAGATGCAAACTTGTCCTGTGTAGTGGAGATGAGATTTGATAAAATAAGTTTAAATCCAGTAAAAGTTTCATTTGGCTACTTTGCACTCTCGAGATAATCGTCACCATGAGCCAAATGCAATATAAAAGCAATCTGAACACATTTCGCGCATAAATGAAATGACCACAATTTTCTCCAAAACTATAACAGATGCAAACTTGTCCTGTGTGGTGGAGATGAGATTTGATAAAATAAGTGGAAATCCAGTAAAAGTTTCATTTGGCTACTTTGCACTCTCGAGATAATCGTCACCATGTGCCAAATGCAATATAAAAGCAATCTGAGCACATTTCGCGCATAAATGAAATGACCACATTTTTCTCCAAAACTATAACAGATGCAAACTTGTCTTGTGTGGTGGAGATGAGATTTGATAAAATAAGTGGAAATCCAGTAAACGTTTTATTTGGCTACTTTGCACTCTCGAGATAATCGTCACCATGTGCCAAATGCAATATAAAAGCAATCTGAACACATTTCGCGCATAAATGAAATGACCACAATTTTCTCCAAAACTATAACAGATGCAAACTTGTCCTGTGTGGTGGAGATGAGATTTGATAAAATAAGTGGAAATCCAGTAAAAGTTTCATTTGGCTACTTTGCACTCTCGAGATAATCGTCACCATGTGCCAAATGCAATATAAAAGCAATCTGAATACATTTCGCGCATAAATGAAATGACCACAATTTTCTCCAATCTATAATAGATGCAAACTTGTCCTGTGTGGTGGAGATGAGATTTGATAAAATAAGTGGAAATCCAGTAAAAGTTTCATTTGGCTACTTTGCACTCTCGAGATAATCGTCACCATGTGCCAAATGCAATATAAAAGCAATCTGAACACATTTCGCGCATAAATGAAATGACCACAATTTTCTCCAAAACTATGACAGATGCAAACGTCCTGTGTGGTGGAGATGAGATTTGATAAAATAAGTGGAAATCCAGTAAAAGTTTCATTTGGCTACTTTGCACTCTCGAGATAATCGTCACCATGTGCCAAATGCAATATAAAAGCAATCTGAACACATTTCGCGCATAAATGGAATGACCACAATTTTCTCCAAAACTATAACAGATGCAAACTTGTCCTGTGTGGTGGAGATGAGATTTGATAAAATAAGTGGAAATCCAGTAAAAGTTTCATTTGGCTACTTTGCACTCTCGAGATAATCGTCACCATGTGCCAAATGCAATATAAAAGCAATCTGAGCACATTTCGCGCATAAATGAAATGACCACATTTTTCTCCAAAACTATAACAGATGCAAACTTGTCTTGTGTGGTGGAGATGAGATTTGATAAAATAAGTGGAAATCCAGTAAACGTTTTATTTGGCTACTTTGCACTCTCGAGATAATCGTCACCATGTGCCAAATGCAATATAAAAGCAATCTGAACACAATTCGCGCATAAATGAAATGACCACAATTTTCTCCAAAACTATAACAGATGCAAACTTGTCCTGTGTGGTGGAGATGAGATTTGATAAAATAAGTGGAAATCCAGTAAAAGTTTCATTTGGCTACTTTGCACTCTCGAGATAATCGTCACCATGTGCCAAATGCAATATAAAAGCAATCTGAACACATTTCGCGCATAAATGAAATGACCACAATTTTCTCCAATCTATAATAGATGCAAACTTGTCCTGTGTGGTGGAGATGAGATTTGATAAAATAAGTGGAAATCCAGTAAAAGTTTCATTTGGCTACTTTGCACTCTCGAGATAATCGTCACCATGCGCCAAATGCAATATAAAAGCAATCTGAACACATTTCGCGCATAAATGAAATGACCACAATTTTCTCCAAAACTATGACAGATGCAAACGTCCTGTGTGGTGAAGATGAGATTTAATAAAATTAGTGGAAATCCAGTAAAAGTTTTATTTGGCTACTTTGCACTCTCGAGATAATCGTCACCATGTGCCAAATGCAATATAAAAGCAATCTGGACACATTTCGCGCATAAATGAAATGACCACAATTTTCTCCAATCTATAATAGATGCAAACTTGTCATGTGTGGTGGAGATGAGATTTGATAAAATAAGTGGAAATCCAGTAAAAGTTTCATTTGGCTACTTTGCACTCTCGAGATAATCGTCACCATGTGCCAAATGCAATATAAAAGCAATCTGAACACATTTCGCGCATAAATGAAATGACCACAATTTTCTCCAATCTATAATAGATGCAAACTTGTCCTGTGTGGTGGAGATGAGATTTGATAAAATAAGTGGAAATCCAGTAAAAGTTTCATTTGGCTACTTTGCACTCTCGAGATAATCGTCACCATGTGCCAAATGCAATATAAAAGCAATCTGAACACATTTCGCGCATAAATGAAATGACCACAATTTTCTCCAAAACTATAACAGATGCAAACTTGTCCTGTGTGGTGGAGATGAGATTTGATAAAATAAGTGGAAATCCAGTAAAAGTTTCATTTGGCTACTTTGCACTCTCGAGATAATCGTCACCATGTGCCAAATGCAATATAAAAGCAATCTGAACACATTTCGCGCATAAATGAAATGACCACAATTTTCTCCAATATATAATAGATGCAAACTTGTCCTGTGTAGTGGAGATGAGATTTGATAAAATAAGTTTAAATCCAGTAAAAGTTTCATTTGGCTACTTTGCACTCTCGAGATAATCGTCACCATGTGCCAAATGCAATATAAAAGCAATCTGAACACATTTCGCGCATAAATGAAATGACCACAATTTTCTCCAAAACTATAACAGATGCAAACTTGTCCTGTGTGGTGGAGATGAGATTTGATAAAATAAGTGGAAATCCAGTAAAAGTTTCATTTGGCTACTTTGCACTCTCGAGATAATCGTCACCATGTGCCAAATGCAATATAAAAGCAATCTGAGCACATTTCGCGCATAAATGAAATGACCACATTTTTCTCCAAAACTATAACAGATGCAAACTTGTCTTGTGTGGTGGAGATGAGATTTGATAAAATAAGTGGAAATCCAGTAAACGTTTTATTTGGCTACTTTGCACTCTCGAGATAATCGTCACCATGTGCCAAATGCAATATAAAAGCAATCTGAACACAATTCGCGCATAAATGAAATGACCACAATTTTCTCCAAAACTATAACAGATGCAAACTTGTCCTGTGTGGTGGAGATGAGATTTGATAAAATAAGTGGAAATCCAGTAAAAGTTTCATTTGGCTACTTTGCACTCTCGAGATAATCGTCACCATGTGCCAAATGCAATATAAAAGCAATCTGAACACATTTCGCGCATAAATGAAATGACCACAATTTTCTCCAATCTATAATAGATGCAAACTTGTCCTGTGTGGTGGAGATGAGATTTGATAAAATAAGTGGAAATCCAGTAAAAGTTTCATTTGGCTACTTTGCACTCTCGAGATAATCGTCACCATGCGCCAAATGCAATATAAAAGCAATCTGAACACATTTCGCGCATAAATGAAATGACCACAATTTTCTCCAAAACTATGACAGATGCAAACGTCCTGTGTGGTGGAGATGAGATTTAATAAAATTAGTGGAAATCCAGTAAAAGTTTTATTTGGCTACTTTGCACTCTCGAGATAATCGTCACCATGTGCCAAATGCAATATAAAAGCAATCTGGACACATTTCGCGCATAAATGAAATGACCACAATTTTCTCCAAAACTATAACAGATGCAAACTTATCCTGTGTGGTGGAGATGAGATTTGATAAAATAAGTGGAAATCCAGTAAAAGTTTCAATTGGCTACTTTGCACTCTCGAGATAATCGTCACCATGTGCCAAATGCAATATAAAAGCAATCTGAACACATTTCGCGCATAAATGAAATGACCACAATTTTCTCCAAAACTATAACAGATGCAAACTTGTCCTGTGTGGTGGAGATGAGATTTGATAAAATAAGTGGAAATCCAGTAAAAGTTTCATTTGGCTACTTTGCACTCTCGAGATAATCGTCACCATGTGCCAAATGCAATATAAAAGCAATCTGAGCACATTTCGCGCATAAATGAAATGACCACATTTTTCTCCAAAACTATAACAGATGCAAACTTGTCTTGTGTGGTGGAGATGAGATTTGATAAAATAAGTGGAAATCCAGTAAACGTTTTATTTGGCTACTTTGCACTCTCGAGATAATCGTCACCATGTGCCAAATGCAATATAAAAGCAATCTGAACACAATTCGCGCATAAATGAAATGACCACAATTTTCTCCAAAACTATAACAGATGCAAACTTGTCCTGTGTGGTGGAGATGAGATTTGATAAAATAAGTGGAAATCCAGTAAAAGTTTCATTTGGCTACTTTGCACTCTCGAGATAATCGTCACCATGTGCCAAATGCAATATAAAAGCAATCTGAACACATTTCGCGCATAAATGAAATGACCACAATTTTCTCCAATCTATAATAGATGCAAACTTGTCCTGTGTGGTGGAGATGAGATTTGATAAAATAAGTGGAAATCCAGTAAAAGTTTCATTTGGCTACTTTGCACTCTCGAGATAATCGTCACCATGCGCCAAATGCAATATAAAAGCAATCTGAACACATTTCGCGCATAAATGAAATGACCACAATTTTCTCCAAAACTATGACAGATGCAAACGTCCTGTGTGGTGGAGATGAGATTTAATAAAATTAGTGGAAATCCAGTAAAAGTTTTATTTGGCTACTTTGCACTCTCGAGATAATCGTCACCATGTGCCAAATGCAATATAAAAGCAATCTGGACACATTTCGCGCATAAATGAAATGACCACAATTTTCTCCAAAACTATAACAGATGCAAACTTATCCTGTGTGGTGGAGATGAGATTTGATAAAATAAGTGGAAATCCAGTAAAAGTTTCAATTGGCTACTTTGCACTCTCGAGATAATCGTCACCATGTGCCAAATGCAATATAAAAGCAATCTGAGCACATTTCGCGCATAAATGAAATGACCACATTTTTCTCCAAAACTATAACAGATGCAAACTTGTCTTGTGTGGTGGAGATGAGATTTGATAAAATAAGTGGAAATCCAGTAAACGTTTTATTTGGCTACTTTGCACTCTCGAGATAATCGTCACCATGTGCCAAATGCAATATAAAAGCAATCTGAACACATTTCGCGCATAAATGAAATGACCACAATTTTCTCCAAAACTATAACAGATGCAAACTTGTCCTGTGTGGTGGAGATGAGATTTGATAAAATAAGTGGAAATCCAGTAAAAGTTTCATTTGGCTACTTTGCACTCTCGAGATAATCGTCACCATGTGCCAAATGCAATATAAAAGCAATCTGAATACATTTCGCGCATAAATGAAATGACCACAATTTTCTCCAATCTATAATAGATGCAAACTTGTCCTGTGTGGTGGAGATGAGATTTGATAAAATAAGTGGAAATCCAGTAAAAGTTTCATTTGGCTACTTTGCACTCTCGAGATAATCGTCACCATGTGCCAAATGCAATATAAAAGCAATCTGAACACATTTCGCGCATAAATGAAATGACCACAATTTTCTCCAAAACTATGACAGATGCAAACGTCCTGTGTGGTGGAGATGAGATTTGATAAAATAAGTGGAAATCCAGTAAAAGTTTCATTTGGCTACTTTGCACTCTCGAGATAATCGTCACCATGTGCCAAATGCAATATAAAAGCAATCTGAACACATTTCGCGCATAAATGGAATGACCACAATTTTCTCCAAAACTATAACAGATGCAAACTTGTCCTGTGTGGTGGAGATGAGATTTGATAAAATAAGTGGAAATCCAGTAAAAGTTTCATTTGGCTACTTTGCACTCTCGAGATAATCGTCACCATGTGCCAAATGCAATATAAAAGCAATCTGAGCACATTTCGCGCATAAATGAAATGACCACATTTTTCTCCAAAACTATAACAGATGCAAACTTGTCTTGTGTGGTGGAGATGAGATTTGATAAAATAAGTGGAAATCCAGTAAACGTTTTATTTGGCTACTTTGCACTCTCGAGATAATCGTCACCATGTGCCAAATGCAATATAAAAGCAATCTGAACACAATTCGCGCATAAATGAAATGACCACAATTTTCTCCAAAACTATAACAGATGCAAACTTGTCCTGTGTGGTGGAGATGAGATTTGATAAAATAAGTGGAAATCCAGTAAAAGTTTCATTTGGCTACTTTGCACTCTCGAGATAATCGTCACCATGTGCCAAATGCAATATAAAAGCAATCTGAACACATTTCGCGCATAAATGAAATGACCACAATTTTCTCCAATCTATAATAGATGCAAACTTGTCCTGTGTGGTGGAGATGAGATTTGATAAAATAAGTGGAAATCCAGTAAAAGTTTCATTTGGCTACTTTGCACTCTCGAGATAATCGTCACCATGTGCCAAATGCAATATAAAAGCAATCTGAACACATTTCGCGCATAAATGAAATGACCACAATTTTCTCCAAAACTATAACAGATGCAAACTTGTCCTGTGTGGTGGAGATGAGATTTGATAAAATAAGTGGAAATCCAGTAAAAGTTTCATTTGGCTACTTTGCACTCTCGAGATAATCGTCACCATGTGCCAAATGCAATATAAAAGCAATCTGAGCACATTTCGCGCATAAATGAAATGACCACATTTTTCTCCAAAACTATAACAGATGCAAACTTGTCTTGTGTGGTGGAGATGAGATTTGATAAAATAAGTGGAAATCCAGTAAACGTTTTATTTGGCTACTTTGCACTCTCGAGATAATCGTCACCATGTGCCAAATGCAATATAAAAGCAATCTGAACACAATTCGCGCATAAATGAAATGACCACAATTTTCTCCAAAACTATAACAGATGCAAACTTGTCCTGTGTGGTGGAGATGAGATTTGATAAAATAAGTGGAAATCCAGTAAAAGTTTCATTTGGCTACTTTGCACTCTCGAGATAATCGTCACCATGTGCCAAATGCAATATAAAAGCAATCTGAACACATTTCGCGCATAAATGAAATGACCACAATTTTCTCCAATCTATAATAGATGCAAACTTGTCCTGTGTGGTGGAGATGAGATTTGATAAAATAAGTGGAAATCCAGTAAAAGTTTCATTTGGCTACTTTGCACTCTCGAGATAATCGTCACCATGCGCCAAATGCAATATAAAAGCAATCTGAACACATTTCGCGCATAAATGAAATGACCACAATTTTCTCCAAAACTATGACAGATGCAAACGTCCTGTGTGGTGGAGATGAGATTTAATAAAATTAGTGGAAATCCAGTAAAAGTTTTATTTGGCTACTTTGCACTCTCGAGATAATCGTCACCATGTGCCAAATGCAATATAAAAGCAATCTGGACACATTTCGCGCATAAATGAAATGACCACAATTTTCTCCAAAACTATAACAGATGCAAACTTATCCTGTGTGGTGGAGATGAGATTTGATAAAATAAGTGGAAATCCAGTAAAAGTTTCAATTGGCTACTTTGCACTCTCGAGATAATCGTCACCATGTGCCAAATGCAATATAAAAGCAATCTGAACACATTTCGCGCATAAATGAAATGACCACAATTTTCTCCAAAACTATAACAGATGCAAACTTGTCCTGTGTGGTGGAGATGAGATTTGATAAAATAAGTGGAAATCCAGTAAAAGTTTCATTTAGCTACTTTGCGCTCTCGAGGTAATTGTCACCATGTGCCAAATGCAATATAAAAGCATTCTGAACACATTTCGCGCATAAGTGAAATGACCACAATTTTCTCCAAAACTATAACAGATGCAAACTTGTCCTGTGTGGTGGAGATGAGATTTGATAAAATAAGTGGAAATCCAGTAAAAGTTTCATTTGGCTACTTTGCACTCTCGAGATAATCGTCACCATGTGCCAAATGCAATATAAAAGCAATCTGAACACATTTCGCGCATAAATGGAATGACCACAATTTTCTCCAAAACTATAACAGATGAAAACTTGTCCTGTGTGGTGGAGATGAGATTTGATAAAAAGAATGGAAATCCAGTAAAAGTTTCATTTGGCTACTTTGCACTCTCGAGATAATCGTCACCATGTGCCAAATGCAATATAAAAGCAATTTGAACACATTTCGCGCATAAATGAAATGACCACAATTTTCTCCAAAACTATAACACATGGAAACTTGTCCTGTGTGGTGGAGATGAGAGTTCATAAAATAAGTGGAAATCCAGTAAAAGTTTCATTTGGCTACTTTGCACTCTCGAGATAATCGTCACCATGTGCCAAATGCAATATAAAAGCAATTTGAACACATTTCGCGCATAAATGAAATGACCACAATTTTCTCCAATATATAATAGATGCAAACTTGTCCTGTGTAGTGGAGATGAGATTTGATAAAATAAGTGGAAATCCAGTAAAAGTTTCATTTGGCTACTTTGCACTCTCGAGATAATTGTCACCATGTGCCAAATGCAATATAAAAGCAATCTGAACACATTTCGCGCATAAATGAAATGACCACAATTTTCTCCAAAACTATAACAGATGCAAACTTGTCCTGTGTGGTGGAGATGAGATTTGATAAAATAAGTGGAAATCCAGTAAAAGTTTCATTTAGCTACTTTGCGCTCTCGAGGTAATTGTCACCATGTGCCAAATGCAATATAAAAGCATTCTGAACACATTTCGCGCATAAGTGAAATGACCACAATTTTCTCCAAAACTATAACAGATGCAAACTTGTCCTGTGTGGTGGAGATGAGATTTGATAAAATAAGTGGAAATCCAGTAAAAGTTTCATTTGGCTACTTTGCACTCTCGAGATAATCGTCACCATGTGCCAAATGCAATATAAAAGCAATCTGAACACATTTCGCGCATAAATGGAATGACCACAATTTTCTCCAAAACTATAACAGATGAAAACTTGTCCTGTGTGGTGGAGATGAGATTTGATAAAAAGAATGGAAATCCAGTAAAAGTTTCATTTGGCTACTTTGCACTCTCGAGATAATCGTCACCATGTGCCAAATGCAATATAAAAGCAATTTGAACACATTTCGCGCATAAATGAAATGACCACAATTTTCTCCAAAACTATAACACATGGAAACTTGTCCTGTGTGGTGGAGATGAGAGTTCATAAAATAAGTGGAAATCCAGTAAAAGTTTCATTTGGCTACTTTGCACTCTCGAGATAATCGTCACCATGTGCCAAATGCAATATAAAAGCAATTTGAACACATTTCGCGCATAAATGAAATGACCACAATTTTCTCCAATATATAATAGATGCAAACTTGTCCTGTGTAGTGGAGATGAGATTTGATAAAATAAGTGGAAATCCAGTAAAAGTTTCATTTGGCTACTTTGCACTCTCGAGATAATCGTCACCATGTGCCAAATGCAATATAAAAGCAATCTGAACACATTTCGCGCATAAATGAAATGACCACAATTTTCTCCAAAACTATAACAGATGCAAACTTGTCCTGTGTGGTGGAGATGAGATTTGATAAAATAAGTGGAAATCCAGTAAAAGTTTCATTTGGCTACTTTGCGCTCTCGAGGTAATTGTCACCATGTGCCAAATGCAATATAAAAGCATTCTGAACACATTTCGCGCATAAGTGAAATGACCACAATTTTCTCCAAAACTATAACAGATGCAAACTTGTCCTGTGTGGTGGAGATGAGATTTGATAAAATAAGTGGAAATCCAGTAAAAGTTTCATTTGGCTACTTTGCACTCTCGAGATAATCGTCACCATGTGCCAAATGCAATATAAAAGCAATCTGAACACATTTCGCGCATAAATGGAATGACCACAATTTTCTCCAAAACTATAACAGATGAAAACTTGTCCTGTGTGGTGGAGATGAGATTTGATAAAAAGAATGGAAATCCAGTAAAAGTTTCATTTGGCTACTTTGCACTCTCGAGATAATCGTCACCATGTGCCAAATGCAATATAAAAGCAATTTGAACACATTTCGCGCATAAATGAAATGACCACAATTTTCTCCAAAACTATAACAGATGCAAACTTGTCCTGTGTGGTGGAGATGAGAGTTCATAAAATAAGTGGAAATCCAGTAAAAGTTTCATTTGGCTACTTTGCACTCTCGAGATAATCGTCACCATGTGCCAAATGCAATATAAAAGCAATTTGAACACATTTCGCGCATAAATGAAATGACCACAATTTTCTCCAAAACTATAAGAGATGCAAACTTGTCCTGTGTGGTGGAGATGAGATTTGATAAAATAAGTGGAAATCCAGTAAAAGTTTCATTTGGCTACTTTGCACTCTCGAGATAATCGTCACCATGTGCCAAATGCAATATAAAAGCAATCTGAACACATTTCGCGCATAAATGAAATGACCACAATTTTCTCCAATATATAATAGATGCAAACTTGTCCTGTGTAGTGGAGATGAGATTTGATAAAATAAGTGGAAATCCAGTAAAAGTTTCATTTGGCTACTTTGCACTCTCGAGATAATCGTCACCATGTGCCAAATGCAATATAAAAGCAATCTGAACACATTTCGCGCATAAATGAAATGACCACAATTTTCTCCAAAACTATAACAGATGCAAACTTGTCCTGTGTGGTGGAGATGAGATTTGATAAAATAAGTGGAAATCCAGTAAAAGTTTCAATTGGCTACTTTGCACTCTCGAGATAATCGTCACCATGTGCCAAATGCAATATAAAAGCAATCTGAGCACATTTCGCGCATAAATGAAATGACCACATTTTTCTCCAAAACTATAACAGATGCAAACTTGTCTTGTGTGGTGGAGATGAGATTTGATAAAATAAGTGGAAATCCAGTAAACGTTTTATTTGGCTACTTTGCACTCTCGAGATAATCGTCACCATGTGCCAAATGCAATATAAAAGCAATCTGAACACATTTCGCGCATAAATGAAATGACCACAATTTTCTCCAAAACTATAACAGATGCAAACTTGTCCTGTGTGGTGGAGATGAGATTTGATAAAATAAGTGGAAATCCAGTAAAAGTTTCATTTGGCTACTTTGCACTCTCGAGATAATCGTCACCATGTGCCAAATGCAATATAAAAGCAATCTGAATACATTTCGCGCATAAATGAAATGACCACAATTTTCTCCAATCTATAATAGATGCAAACTTGTCCTGTGTGGTGGAGATGAGATTTGATAAAATAAGTGGAAATCCAGTAAAAGTTTCATTTGGCTACTTTGCACTCTCGAGATAATCGTCACCATGTGCCAAATGCAATATAAAAGCAATCTGAACACATTTCGCGCATAAATGAAATGACCACAATTTTCTCCAAAACTATGACAGATGCAAACGTCCTGTGTGGTGGAGATGAGATTTGATAAAATAAGTGGAAATCCAGTAAAAGTTTCATTTGGCTACTTTGCACTCTCGAGATAATCGTCACCATGTGCCAAATGCAATATAAAAGCAATCTGAACACATTTCGCGCATAAATGGAATGACCACAATTTTCTCCAAAACTATAACAGATGCAAACTTGTCCTGTGTGGTGGAGATGAGATTTGATAAAATAAGTGGAAATCCAGTAAAAGTTTCATTTGGCTACTTTGCACTCTCGAGATAATCGTCACCATGTGCCAAATGCAATATAAAAGCAATCTGAGCACATTTCGCGCATAAATGAAATGACCACATTTTTCTCCAAAACTATAACAGATGCAAACTTGTCTTGTGTGGTGGAGATGAGATTTGATAAAATAAGTGGAAATCCAGTAAACGTTTTATTTGGCTACTTTGCACTCTCGAGATAATCGTCACCATGTGCCAAATGCAATATAAAAGCAATCTGAACACAATTCGCGCATAAATGAAATGACCACAATTTTCTCCAAAACTATAACAGATGCAAACTTGTCCTGTGTGGTGGAGATGAGATTTGATAAAATAAGTGGAAATCCAGTAAAAGTTTCATTTGGCTACTTTGCACTCTCGAGATAATCGTCACCATGTGCCAAATGCAATATAAAAGCAATCTGAACACATTTCGCGCATAAATGAAATGACCACAATTTTCTCCAATCTATAATAGATGCAAACTTGTCCTGTGTGGTGGAGATGAGATTTGATAAAATAAGTGGAAATCCAGTAAAAGTTTCATTTGGCTACTTTGCACTCTCGAGATAATCGTCACCATGTGCCAAATGCAATATAAAAGCAATCTGAACACATTTCGCGCATAAATGAAATGACCACAATTTTCTCCAAAACTATAACAGATGCAAACTTGTCCTGTGTGGTGGAGATGAGATTTGATAAAATAAGTGGAAATCCAGTAAAAGTTTCATTTGGCTACTTTGCACTCTCGAGATAATCGTCACCATGTGCCAAATGCAATATAAAAGCAATCTGAGCACATTTCGCGCATAAATGAAATGACCACATTTTTCTCCAAAACTATAACAGATGCAAACTTGTCTTGTGTGGTGGAGATGAGATTTGATAAAATAAGTGGAAATCCAGTAAACGTTTTATTTGGCTACTTTGCACTCTCGAGATAATCGTCACCATGTGCCAAATGCAATATAAAAGCAATCTGAACACAATTCGCGCATAAATGAAATGACCACAATTTTCTCCAAAACTATAACAGATGCAAACTTGTCCTGTGTGGTGGAGATGAGATTTGATAAAATAAGTGGAAATCCAGTAAAAGTTTCATTTGGCTACTTTGCACTCTCGAGATAATCGTCACCATGTGCCAAATGCAATATAAAAGCAATCTGAACACATTTCGCGCATAAATGAAATGACCACAATTTTCTCCAATCTATAATAGATGCAAACTTGTCCTGTGTGGTGGAGATGAGATTTGATAAAATAAGTGGAAATCCAGTAAAAGTTTCATTTGGCTACTTTGCACTCTCGAGATAATCGTCACCATGCGCCAAATGCAATATAAAAGCAATCTGAACACATTTCGCGCATAAATGAAATGACCACAATTTTCTCCAAAACTATGACAGATGCAAACGTCCTGTGTGGTGGAGATGAGATTTAATAAAATTAGTGGAAATCCAGTAAAAGTTTTATTTGGCTACTTTGCACTCTCGAGATAATCGTCACCATGTGCCAAATGCAATATAAAAGCAATCTGGACACATTTCGCGCATAAATGAAATGACCACAATTTTCTCCAAAACTATAACAGATGCAAACTTATCCTGTGTGGTGGAGATGAGATTTGATAAAATAAGTGGAAATCCAGTAAAAGTTTCAATTGGCTACTTTGCACTCTCGAGATAATCGTCACCATGTGCCAAATGCAATATAAAAGCAATCTGAACACATTTCGCGCATAAATGAAATGACCACAATTTTCTCCAAAACTATAACAGATGCAAACTTGTCCTGTGTGGTGGAGATGAGATTTGATAAAATAAGTGGAAATCCAGTAAAAGTTTCATTTAGCTACTTTGCGCTCTCGAGGTAATTGTCACCATGTGCCAAATGCAATATAAAAGCATTCTGAACACATTTCGCGCATAAGTGAAATGACCACAATTTTCTCCAAAACTATAACAGATGCAAACTTGTCCTGTGTGGTGGAGATGAGATTTGATAAAATAAGTGGAAATCCAGTAAAAGTTTCATTTGGCTACTTTGCACTCTCGAGATAATCGTCACCATGTGCCAAATGCAATATAAAAGCAATCTGAACACATTTCGCGCATAAATGGAATGACCACAATTTTCTCCAAAACTATAACAGATGAAAACTTGTCCTGTGTGGTGGAGATGAGATTTGATAAAAAGAATGGAAATCCAGTAAAAGTTTCATTTGGCTACTTTGCACTCTCGAGATAATCGTCACCATGTGCCAAATGCAATATAAAAGCAATTTGAACACATTTCGCGCATAAATGAAATGACCACAATTTTCTCCAAAACTATAACACATGGAAACTTGTCCTGTGTGGTGGAGATGAGAGTTCATAAAATAAGTGGAAATCCAGTAAAAGTTTCATTTGGCTACTTTGCACTCTCGAGATAATCGTCACCATGTGCCAAATGCAATATAAAAGCAATTTGAACACATTTCGCGCATAAATGAAATGACCACAATTTTCTCCAATATATAATAGATGCAAACTTGTCCTGTGTAGTGGAGATGAGATTTGATAAAATAAGTGGAAATCCAGTAAAAGTTTCATTTGGCTACTTTGCACTCTCGAGATAATTGTCACCATGTGCCAAATGCAATATAAAAGCAATCTGAACACATTTCGCGCATAAATGAAATGACCACAATTTTCTCCAAAACTATAACAGATGCAAACTTGTCCTGTGTGGTGGAGATGAGATTTGATAAAATAAGTGGAAATCCAGTAAAAGTTTCATTTAGCTACTTTGCGCTCTCGAGGTAATTGTCACCATGTGCCAAATGCAATATAAAAGCATTCTGAACACATTTCGCGCATAAGTGAAATGACCACAATTTTCTCCAAAACTATAACAGATGCAAACTTGTCCTGTGTGGTGGAGATGAGATTTGATAAAATAAGTGGAAATCCAGTAAAAGTTTCATTTGGCTACTTTGCACTCTCGAGATAATCGTCACCATGTGCCAAATGCAATATAAAAGCAATCTGAACACATTTCGCGCATAAATGGAATGACCACAATTTTCTCCAAAACTATAACAGATGAAAACTTGTCCTGTGTGGTGGAGATGAGATTTGATAAAAAGAATGGAAATCCAGTAAAAGTTTCATTTGGCTACTTTGCACTCTCGAGATAATCGTCACCATGTGCCAAATGCAATATAAAAGCAATTTGAACACATTTCGCGCATAAATGAAATGACCACAATTTTCTCCAAAACTATAACACATGGAAACTTGTCCTGTGTGGTGGAGATGAGAGTTCATAAAATAAGTGGAAATCCAGTAAAAGTTTCATTTGGCTACTTTGCACTCTCGAGATAATCGTCACCATGTGCCAAATGCAATATAAAAGCAATTTGAACACATTTCGCGCATAAATGAAATGACCACAATTTTCTCCAATATATAATAGATGCAAACTTGTCCTGTGTAGTGGAGATGAGATTTGATAAAATAAGTGGAAATCCAGTAAAAGTTTCATTTGGCTACTTTGCACTCTCGAGATAATCGTCACCATGTGCCAAATGCAATATAAAAGCAATCTGAACACATTTCGCGCATAAATGAAATGACCACAATTTTCTCCAAAACTATAACAGATGCAAACTTGTCCTGTGTGGTGGAGATGAGATTTGATAAAATAAGTGGAAATCCAGTAAAAGTTTCATTTGGCTACTTTGCGCTCTCGAGGTAATTGTCACCATGTGCCAAATGCAATATAAAAGCATTCTGAACACATTTCGCGCATAAGTGAAATGACCACAATTTTCTCCAAAACTATAACAGATGCAAACTTGTCCTGTGTGGTGGAGATGAGATTTGATAAAATAAGTGGAAATCCAGTAAAAGTTTCATTTGGCTACTTTGCACTCTCGAGATAATCGTCACCATGTGCCAAATGCAATATAAAAGCAATCTGAACACATTTCGCGCATAAATGGAATGACCACAATTTTCTCCAAAACTATAACAGATGAAAACTTGTCCTGTGTGGTGGAGATGAGATTTGATAAAAAGAATGGAAATCCAGTAAAAGTTTCATTTGGCTACTTTGCACTCTCGAGATAATCGTCACCATGTGCCAAATGCAATATAAAAGCAATTTGAACACATTTAGCGCATAAATGAAATGACCACAATTTTCTCCAAAACTATAACAGATGCAAACTTGTCCTGTGTGGTGGAGATGAGAGTTCATAAAATAAGTGGAAATCCAGTAAAAGTTTCATTTGGCTACTTTGCACTCTCGAGATAATCGTCACCATGTGCCAAATGCAATATAAAAGCAATTTGAACACATTTCGCGCATAAATGAAATGACCACAATTTTCTCCAAAACTATAAGAGATGCAAACTTGTCCTGTGTGGTGGAGATGAGATTTGATAAAATAAGTGGAAATCCAGTAAAAGTTTCATTTGGCTACTTTGCACTCTCGAGATAATCGTCACCATGTGCCAAATGCAATATAAAAGCAATCTGAACACATTTCGCGCATAAATGAAATGACCACAATTTTCTCCAATATATAATAGATGCAAACTTGTCCTGTGTAGTGGAGATGAGATTTGATAAAATAAGTGGAAATCCAGTAAAAGTTTCATTTGGCTACTTTGCACTCTCGAGATAATCGTCACCATGTGCCAAATGCAATATAAAAGCAATCTGAACACATTTCGCGCATAAATGAAATGACCACAATTTTCTCCAAAACTATAACAGATGCAAACTTGTCCTGTGTGGTGGAGATGAGATTTGATAAAATAAGTGGAAATCCAGTAAAAGTTTCATTTGGCTACTTTGCACTCTCAAGATAATCGTCACCATGTGCCAAATGCAATATAAAAGCAATCTGAACACATTTCGCGCATAAATGAAATGAGCACAATTTTCTCCAATATATAATAGATGCAAACTTGTCCTGTGTAGTGGAGATGAGATTTGATAAAATAAGTTTAAATCCAGTAAAAGTTTCATTTGGCTACTTTGCACTCTCGAGATAATCGTCACCATGTGCCAAATGCAATATAAAAGCAATCTGAACACATTTCGCGCATAAATGAAATGACCACAATTTTCTCCAAAACTATAACAGATGCAAACTTGTCCTGTGTGGTGGAGATGAGATTTGATAAAATAAGTGGAAATCCAGTAAAAGTTTCATTTGGCTACTTTGCACTCTCGAGATAATCGTCACCATGTGCCAAATGCAATATAAAAGCAATCTGAGCACATTTCGCGCATAAATGAAATGACCACATTTTTCTCCAAAACTATAACAGATGCAAACTTGTCTTGTGTGGTGGAGATGAGATTTGATAAAATAAGTGGAAATCCAGTAAACATTTTATTTGGCTACTTTGCACTCTCGAGATAATCGTCACCATGTGCCAAATGCAATATAAAAGCAATCTGAACACATTTCGCGCATAAATGAAATGACCACAATTTTCTCCAAAACTATAACAGATGCAAACTTGTCCTGTGTGGTGGAAATGAGATTTGATAAAATAAGTGGAAATCCAGTAAAAGTTTCATTTGGCTACTTTGCACTCTCGAGATAATCGTCACCATGTGCCAAATGCAATATAAAAGCAATCTGAATATATTTCGCGCATAAATGAAATGACCACAATTTTCTCCAATCTATAATAGATGCAAACTTGTCCTGTGTGGTGGAGATGAGATTTGATAAAATAAGTGGAAATCCAGTAAAAGTTTCATTTGGCTACTTTGCACTCTCGAGATAATCGTCACCATGTGCCAAATGCAATATAAAAGCAATCTGAACACATTTCGCGCATAAATGAAATGACCACAATTTTCTCCAAAACTATGACAGATGCAAACGTCCTGTGTGGTGGAGATGAGATTTAATAAAATTAGTGGAAATCCAGTAAAAGTTTCATTTGGCTACTTTGCACTCTCGAGATAATCGTCACCATGTGCCAAATGCAATATAAAAGCAATCTGAACACATTTCGCGCATAAATGAAATGACCACAATTTTCTCCAAAACTATAACAGATGCAAACTTATCCTGTGTGGTGGAGATGAGATTTGATCAAATAAGTGGAAATCCAGTAAAAGTTTCAATTGGCTACTTTGCACTCTCGAGATAATCGTCACCATGTGCCAAATGCAATATAAAAGCAATCTGAACACATTTCGCGCATAAATGAAATGACCACAATTTTCTCCAAAACTATAACAGATGCAAACTTGTCCTGTGTGGTGGAGATGAGATTTGATAAAATAAGTGGAAATCCAGTAAAAGTTTCATTTGGCTACTTTGCGCTCTCGAGGTAATTGTCACCATGTGCCAAATGCAATATAAAAGCATTCTGAACACATTTCGCGCATAAGTGAAATGACCACAATTTTCTCCAAAACTATAACAGATGCAAACTTGTCCTGTGTGGTGGAGATGAGATTTGATAAAATAAGTGGAAATCCAGTAAAAGTTTCATTTGGCTACTTTGCACTCTCGAGATAATCGTCACCATGTGCCAAATGCAATATAAAAGCAATCTGAACACATTTCGCGCATAAATGGAATGACCACAATTTTCTCCAAAACTATAACAGATGAAAACTTGTCCTGTGTGGTGGAGATGAGATTTGATAAAAAGAGTGGAAATCCAGTAAAAGTTTCATTTGGCTACTTTGCACTCTCGAGATAATCGTCACCATGTGCCAAATGCAATATAAAAGCAATTTGAACACATTTCGCGCATAAATGAAATGACCACAATTTTCTCCAAAACTATAACAGATGCAAACTTGTCCTGTGTGGTGGAGATGAGATTTGATAAAATAAGTGGAAATCCAGTAAAAGTTTCATTTGGCTACTTTGCACTCTCGAGATAATCGTCACCATGGGCCAAATGCAATATAAAAGCAATCTGAACACATTTCGCGCATAAATGAAATGACCACAATTTTCTCCAAAACTATAACAGATGCAAACTTGTCCTGTGTGGTGGAGATGAGATTTGATAAAATAAGTGGAAATCCAGTAAACATTTTATTTGGCTACTTTGCACTCTCGAGATAATCGTCACCATGTGCCAAATGCAATATAAAAGCAATCTGAACACATTTCGCGCATAAATGAAATGACCACAATTTTCTCCAAAACTATAACAGATGCAAACTTGTCCTGTGTGGTGGAAATGAGATTTGATAAAATAAGTGGAAATCCAGTAAAAGTTTCATTTGGCTACTTTGCACTCTCGAGATAATCGTCACCATGTGCCAAATGCAATATAAAAGCAATCTGAATATATTTCGCGCATAAATGAAATGACCACAATTTTCTCCAATCTATAATAGATGCAAACTTGTCCTGTGTGGTGGAGATGAGATTTGATAAAATAAGTGGAAATCCAGTAAAAGTTTCATTTGGCTACTTTGCACTCTCGAGATAATCGTCACCATGTGCCAAATGCAATATAAAAGCAATCTGAACACATTTCGCGCATAAATGAAATGACCACAATTTTCTCCAAAACTATGACAGATGCAAACGTCCTGTGTGGTGGAGATGAGATTTAATAAAATTAGTGGAAATCCAGTAAAAGTTTCATTTGGCTACTTTGCACTCTCGAGATAATCGTCACCATGTGCCAAATGCAATATAAAAGCAATCTGAACACATTTCGCGCATAAATGAAATGACCACAATTTTCTCCAAAACTATAACAGATGCAAACTTATCCTGTGTGGTGGAGATGAGATTTGATCAAATAAGTGGAAATCCAGTAAAAGTTTCAATTGGCTACTTTGCACTCTCGAGATAATCGTCACCATGTGCCAAATGCAATATAAAAGCAATCTGAACACATTTCGCGCATAAATGAAATGACCACAATTTTCTCCAAAACTATAACAGATGCAAACTTGTCCTGTGTGGTGGAGATGAGATTTGATAAAATAAGTGGAAATCCAGTAAAAGTTTCATTTGGCTACTTTGCGCTCTCGAGGTAATTGTCACCATGTGCCAAATGCAATATAAAAGCATTCTGAACACATTTCGCGCATAAGTGAAATGACCACAATTTTCTCCAAAACTATAACAGATGCAAACTTGTCCTGTGTGGTGGAGATGAGATTTGATAAAATAAGTGGAAATCCAGTAAAAGTTTCATTTGGCTACTTTGCACTCTCGAGATAATCGTCACCATGTGCCAAATGCAATATAAAAGCAATCTGAACACATTTCGCGCATAAATGGAATGACCACAATTTTCTCCAAAACTATAACAGATGAAAACTTGTCCTGTGTGGTGGAGATGAGATTTGATAAAAAGAGTGGAAATCCAGTAAAAGTTTCATTTGGCTACTTTGCACTCTCGAGATAATCGTCACCATGTGCCAAATGCAATATAAAAGCAATTTGAACACATTTCGCGCATAAATGAAATGACCACAATTTTCTCCAAAACTATAACAGATGCAAACTTGTCCTGTGTGGTGGAGATGAGATTTGATAAAATAAGTGGAAATCCAGTAAAAGTTTCATTTGGCTACTTTGCACTCTCGAGATAATCGTCACCATGGGCCAAATGCAATATAAAAGCAATCTGAACACATTTCGCGCATAAATGAAATGACCACAATTTTCTCCAAAACTATAACAGATGCAAACTTGTCCTGTGTGGTGGAGATGAGATTTGATAAAATAAGTGGAAATCCAGTAAAAGTTTCATTTGGCTACTTTGCACTCTCGAGATAATCGTCACCATGTGCCAAATGCAATATAAAAGCAATCTGAACACATTTCGCGCATAAATGAAATGACCACAATTTTCTCCAATATATAATAGATGCAAACTTGTCCTGTGTAGTGGAGATGAGATTTGATAAAATAAGTGGAAATCCAGTAAAAGTTTCATTTGGCTACTTTGCACTCTCGAGATAATCGTCACCATGTGCCAAATGCAATATAAAAGCAATCTGAACACATTTCGCGCATAAATGAAATGACCACAATTTTCTCCAAAACTATAACAGATGCAAACTTGTCCTGTGTGGTGGAGATGAGATTTAATAAAATAAGTGGAAATCCAGTAAAAGTTTCATTTGGCTACTTTGCACTCTCGAGATAATCGTCACCATGTGCAAAATGCAATATAAAAGCAATCTGAACACATTTCGCGCATAAATGAAATGACCACAATTTTCTCCAATCTATAATAGATGCAAACTTGTCCTGTGTGGTGGAGTTGAGATTTGATAAAATAAGTGGAAATCCAGTAAAATTTCATTTGGCTACTTTGCACTCTCGAGATAATCGTCACCATGTGCCAAATGCAATATAAAAGCAATCTGAGCACATTTCGCGCATAAATGAAATGACCACAATTTTCTCCAAAACTATAACAGATGCAAACTTGTCCTGTGTGGTGGGGTTGAGATTTGATAAAATAAGTGGAAATCCAGTAAAAGTTTCATTTGGCTACTTTGCAATCTCGAGATAATCGTCACCATGTGCCAAATGCAATATGAAAGCAATCTGAACACATTTCGCGCATAAATGAAATGACCACAATTTTCTCCAAAACTATAACAGATGCAAACTTGTCCTGTGTGGTGGAGATGAGATTTGATAAAATAAGTGGAAATCCAGTAAAAGTTTCATTTGGCTACTTTGCACTCTCGAGATAATCGTCACCATGTGCCAAATGCAATATAAAAGCAATCTGAATACATTTTGCGCATAAATGAAATGACCACAATTTTCTCCAATCTATAATAGATGCAAACTTGTCCTGTGTGGTGGAAATGAGATTTGATAAAATAAGTGGAAATCCAGTAAAAGTTTCATTTGGCTACTTTGCGCACTCGAGGTAATTGTCACCATGTGCCAAATGCAATATAAAAGCATTCTGAACACATTTCGCGCATAAGTGAAATGACCACAATTTTCTCCAAAACTATAACAGATGCAAACTTGTCCTGTGTGGTGGAGATGAGATTTGATAAAATAAGTGGAAATCCAGTAAAAGTTTCATTTGGCTACTTTGCACTCTCGAGATAATCGTCACCATGTGCCAAATGCAATATAAAAGCAATCTGAACACATTTCGCGCATAAATGGAATGACCACAATTTTCTCCAAAACTATAACAGATGAAAACTTGTCCTGTGTGGTGGAGATGAGATTTGATAAAAAGAGTGGAAATCCAGTAAAAGTTTCATTTGGTTACTTTGCACTCTCGAGATAATCGTCACCATGTGCCAAATGCAATATAAAAGCAATTTGAACACATTTCGCGCATAAATGAAATGACCACAATTTTCTCCAAAACTATAACAGATGCAAACTTGTCCTGTGTGGTGGAGATGAGATTTGATAAAATAAGTGGAAATCCAGTAAAAGTTTCATTTGGCTACTTTGCACTCTCGAGATAATCGTCACCATGGGCCAAATGCAATATAAAAGCAATCTGAACACATTTCGCGCATAAATGAAATGACCACAATTTTCTCCAATATATAATAGATGCAAACTTGTCCTGTGTAGTGGAGATGAGATTTGATAAAATAAGTGGAAATCCAGTAAAAGTTTCATTTGGCTACTTTGCACTCTCGAGATAATCGTCACCATGTGCCAAATGCAATATAAAAGCAATCTGAACACATTTCGCGCATAAATGAAATGACCACAATTTTCTCCAAAACTATAACAGATGCAAACTTATCCTGTGTGGTGGAGATGAGATTTGATCAAATAAGTGGAAATCCAGTAAAAGTTTCAATTGGCTACTTTGCACTCTCGAGATAATCGTCACCATGTGCCAAATGCAATATAAAAGCAATCTGAACACATTTCGCGCATAAATGAAATGACCACAATTTTCTCCAAAACTATAACAGATGCAAACTTGTCCTGTGTGGTGGAGATGAGATTTGATAAAATAAGTGGAAATCCAGTAAAAGTTTCATTTGGCTACTTTGCGCTCTCGAGGTAATTGTCACCATGTGCCAAATGCAATATAAAAGCATTCTGAACACATTTCGCGCATAAGTGAAATGACCACAATTTTCTCCAAAACTATAACAGATGCAAACTTGTCCTGTGTGGTGGAGATGAGATTTGATAAAATAAGTGGAAATCCAGTAAAAGTTTCATTTGGCTACTTTGCACTCTCGAGATAATCGTCACCATGTGCCAAATGCAATATAAAAGCAATCTGAACACATTTCGCGCATAAATGGAATGACCACAATTTTCTCCAAAACTATAACAGATGAAAACTTGTCCTGTGTGGTGGAGATGAGATTTGATAAAAAGAGTGGAAATCCAGTAAAAGTTTCATTTGGCTACTTTGCACTCTCGAGATAATCGTCACCATGTGCCAAATGCAATATAAAAGCAATTTGAACACATTTCGCGCATAAATGAAATGACCACAATTTTCTCCAAAACTATAACAGATGCAAACTTGTCCTGTGTGGTGGAGATGAGATTTGATAAAATAAGTGGAAATCCAGTAAAAGTTTCATTTGGCTACTTTGCACTCTCGAGATAATCGTCACCATGGGCCAAATGCAATATAAAAGCAATCTGAACACATTTCGCGCATAAATGAAATGACCACAATTTTCTCCAAAACTATAACAGATGCAAACTTGTCCTGTGTGGTGGAGATGAGATTTGATAAAATAAGTGGAAATCCAGTAAAAGTTTCATTTGGCTACTTTGCACTCTCGAGATAATCGTCACCATGTGCCAAATGCAATATAAAAGCAATCTGAACACATTTCGCGCATAAATGAAATGACCACAATTTTCTCCAATATATAATAGATGCAAACTTGTCCTGTGTAGTGGAGATGAGATTTGATAAAATAAGTGGAAATCCAGTAAAAGTTTCATTTGGCTACTTTGCACTCTCGAGATAATCGTCACCATGTGCCAAATGCAATATAAAAGCAATCTGAACACATTTCGCGCATAAATGAAATGACCACAATTTTCTCCAAAACTATAACAGATGCAAACTTGTCCTGTGTGGTGGAGATGAGATTTAATAAAATAAGTGGAAATCCAGTAAAAGTTTCATTTGGCTACTTTGCACTCTCGAGATAATCGTCACCATGTGCAAAATGCAATATAAAAGCAATCTGAACACATTTCGCGCATAAATGAAATGACCACAATTTTCTCCAATCTATAATAGATGCAAACTTGTCCTGTGTGGTGGAGTTGAGATTTGATAAAATAAGTGGAAATCCAGTAAAATTTCATTTGGCTACTTTGCACTCTCGAGATAATCGTCACCATGTGCCAAATGCAATATAAAAGCAATCTGAGCACATTTCGCGCATAAATGAAATGACCACAATTTTCTCCAAAACTATAACAGATGCAAACTTGTCCTGTGTGGTGGGGTTGAGATTTGATAAAATAAGTGGAAATCCAGTAAAAGTTTCATTTGGCTACTTTGCAATCTCGAGATAATCGTCACCATGTGCCAAATGCAATATGAAAGCAATCTGAACACATTTCGCGCATAAATGAAATGACCACAATTTTCTCCAAAACTATAACAGATGCAAACTTGTCCTGTGTGGTGGAGATGAGATTTGATAAAATAAGTGGAAATCCAGTAAAAGTTTCATTTGGCTACTTTGCACTCTCGAGATAATCGTCACCATGTGCCAAATGCAATATAAAAGCAATCTGAATACATTTTGCGCATAAATGAAATGACCACAATTTTCTCCAATCTATAATAGATGCAAACTTGTCCTGTGTGGTGGAAATGAGATTTGATAAAATAAGTGGAAATCCAGTAAAAGTTTCATTTGGCTACTTTGCGCTCTCGAGGTAATTGTCACCATGTGCCAAATGCAATATAAAAGCATTCTGAACACATTTCGCGCATAAGTGAAATGACCACAATTTTCTCCAAAACTATAACAGATGCAAACTTGTCCTGTGTGGTGGAGATGAGATTTGATAAAATAAGTGGAAATCCAGTAAAAGTTTCATTTGGCTACTTTGCACTCTCGAGATAATCGTCACCATGTGCCAAATGCAATATAAAAGCAATCTGAACACATTTCGCGCATAAATGGAATGACCACAATTTTCTCCAAAACTATAACAGATGAAAACTTGTCCTGTGTGGTGGAGATGAGATTTGATAAAAAGAGTGGAAATCCAGTAAAAGTTTCATTTGGCTACTTTGCACTCTCGAGATAATCGTCACCATGTGCCAAATGCAATATAAAAGCAATTTGAACACATTTCGCGCATAAATGAAATGACCACAATTTTCTCCAAAACTATAACAGATGCAAACTTGTCCTGTGTGGTGGAGATGAGATTTGATAAAATAAGTGGAAATCCAGTAAAAGTTTCATTTGGCTACTTTGCACTCTCGAGATAATCGTCACCATGGGCCAAATGCAATATAAAAGCAATCTGAACACATTTCGCGCATAAATGAAATGACCACAATTTTCTCCAAAACTATAACAGATGCAAACTTGTCCTGTGTGGTGGAGATGAGATTTGATAAAATAAGTGGAAATCCAGTAAAAGTTTCATTTGGCTACTTTGCACTCTCGAGATAATCGTCACCATGTGCCAAATGCAATATAAAAGCAATCTGAACACATTTCGCGCATAAATGAAATGACCACAATTTTCTCCAATATATAATAGATGCAAACTTGTCCTGTGTAGTGGAGATGAGATTTGATAAAATAAGTGGAAATCCAGTAAAAGTTTCATTTGGCTACTTTGCACTCTCGAGATAATCGTCACCATGTGCCAAATGCAATGTAAAAGCAATCTGAACACATTTCGCGCATAAATGAAATGACCACAATTTTCTCCAAAACTATGACAGATGCAAACGTCTTGTGTGGTGGAGATGAGATTTAATAAAATTAGTGGAAATCCAGTAAAAGTTTCATTTGGCTACTTTGCACTCTCGAGATAATCGTCACAATGTGCCAAATGCAATATAAAAGCAATCTGAACACATTTCGCGCATAAATGAAATGACCACAATTTTCTCCAAAACTATAACAGATGCAAACTTGTCCTGTGTGGTGGAGATGAGATTTGATAAAATAAGTGGAAATCCAGTAAAAGTTTCATTTGGCTACTTTGCACTCTCAAGATAATCGTCACCATGTGCCAAATGCAATATAAAAGCAATCTGAACACATTTCGCGCATAAATGAAATGACCACAATTTTCTCCAAAACTATAACAGATGCAAACTTGTCCTGTGTGGTGGAGATGAGATTTGATAAAATAAGTGGAAATCCAGTAAAAGTTTCATTTGGCTACTTTGCACTCTCGAGGTAATCGTCACCATGTGCCAAATGCAATATAAAAGCATTCTGAACACATTTCGCGCATAAGTGAAATGACCACAATTTTCTCCAAAACTATAACAGATGCAAACTTGTCCTGTGTGGTGGAGATGAGATTTGATAAAATAAGTGGAAATCCAGTAAAAGTTTCATTTGGCTACTTTGCACTCTCGAGATAATCGTCATCATGTGCCAAATGCAATATAAAAGCCATTTGAACACATTTCGCGCATAAATGAAATGACCACAATTTTCTCCAAAACTATAACAGATGCAAACTTGTCCTGTGTGGTGGAGATGAGATTTGATAAAATAAGTGGAAATCCAGTAAAAGTTTCAATTGGCTACTTTGCACTCTCGAGATAAACGTCACCATGTGCCAAATGCAATATAAAAGCAATCTGAACACATTTCGCGCATAAATGGAATGACCACAATTTTCTCCAAAACTATAACAGATGCAAACTTGTCCTGTGTGGTGGAGATGAGATTTGATAAAAAGAGTGGAAATCCAGTAAAAGTTTCATTTGGCTACTTTGCACTCTCGAGATAATCGTCACCATGTGCCAAATGCAATATAAAAGCAATTTGAACACATTTCGCGCATAAATGAAATGACCACAATTTTCTCCAAAACTATAACAGATGCAAACTTGTCCTGTGTGGTGGAGATGAGATTTGATAAAATAAGTGGAAATCCAGTAAAAGTTTCATTTGGCTACTTTGCACTCTAGAGATAATCGTCACCATGGGCCATATGCAATATAAAAGCAATTTGAAAACTTTCGCGCATAAATGAAATGACCACAATTTTCTCCAAAACTATAACAGATGCAAACTTGTCCTGTGTGGTGGAGATGAGATTTGATAAAATAAGTGGAAATCCAGTAAAAGTTTCATTTGGCTACTTTGCACTCTCGAGATAATCGTCATCATGTGCCAAATGCAATATAAAAGCAATCTGAACACATTTCGCGCATAAATAAAATGACCACAATTTTCTCCAATATATAATAGATGCAAACTTGTCCTGTGTGGTGGAGATGAGATTTGATAAAATAAGTGGAAATCCAGTAAAAGTTTCCTTTGGCTACTTTGCACTCACAAGATAATCGTCACCATGTGCCAAATGCAATATAAAAGCAATCTGAACACATTTCGCGCATAAATGAAATGACCACAATTTTCTCCAAAACTATAACAGATGCAAACTTGTCCTGTGTGGTGGAGATGAGATTTGATAAAATAAGTGGAAATCCAGTAAAAGTTTCATTTGGCTACTTTGCACTCTCGAGATAATCGTCACCATGTGCCAAATGCAATATAAAAGCAATTTGAACACTTTCGCGCTTAAATGAAATGACCACAATTTTCTCCAAAACTATAACAGATGCAAACTTGTCCTGTGTGGTGGAGATGAGATTTGATAAAATAAGTGGAAATCCAGTAAAAGTTTCATTTGGCTACTTTGCACTCTCGAGATAATCGTCACCATGGGCCAAATGCAATATAAAAGCAATCTGAGCACATTTCGCGCATAAATGAAATGACCACAATTTTCTCCAATATATAATAGATGCAAACTTGTCCTGTGTGGTGGAGATGAGATTTGATAAAATAAGTGGAAATCCAGTAAAATTTCATTTGGCTACTTTGCACTCTCGAGATAATCGTCACCATGTGCCAAATGCAATATAAAAGCAATCTGAACACATTTCGCGCATAAATGAAATGACCACAATTTTCTCCAAAACTATAACAGATGCAAACTTGTCCTGTGTGGTGGAGATGAGATTTGATAAAATAAGTGGAAATCCAGTAAAAGTTTCATTTGGCTACTTTGCACTCTCGAGATAATCGTCACCATGTGCCAAATGCAATATAAAAGCAATCTGAACACATTTCGCGCATAAATGAAATGACCACAATTTTCTCCAAAACTATAACAGATGCAAACTTGTCCTGTGTGGTGGAGATGAGATTTGATAAAATAAGTGGAAATCCAGTAAAAGTTTCATTTGGCTACTTTGCACTCTCGAGATAATCGTCACCATGTGCCAAATGCAATATAAAAGCAATCTGAATACATTTCGCGCATAAATGAAATGACCACAATTTTCTCCAATCTATAATAGATGCAAACTTGTCCTGTGTGGTGGAAATGAGATTTGATAAAATAAGTGGAAATCCAGTAAAAGTTTCATTTGGCTACTTTGCACTCTCGAGATAATCGTCACCATGTGCCAAATGCAATATAAAAGCAATCTGAACACATTTCGCGCATAAATGAAATGACCACAATTTTCTCCAAAACTATAACAGATGCAAACTTATCCTGTGTGGTGGAGATGAGATTTGATAAAATAAGTGGAAATCCAGTAAAAGTTTCATTTGGCTACTTTGCACTCTCGAGATAATCGTCACCATGTGCCAAATGCAATATAAAAGCAATCTGAACACATTTCGCGCATAAATGAAATGACCACAATTTTCTCCAAAACTTTAACAGATGCAAACTTGTCCTGTGTGGTGGAGATGAGATTTGATAAAATAAGTGGAAATCCAGTAAAAGTTTCATTTGGCTACTTTGCACTCTCGAGATAATCGTCACCATGTGCCAAATGCAATATAAAAGCAATCTGAACACATTTCGCGCATAAATGAAATGACCACAATTTTCTCCAATATATAATAGATGCAAACTTGTCCTGTGTAGTGGAGATGAGATTTGATAAAATAAGTGGAAATCCAGTAAAAGTTTCATTTGGCTACTTTGCACTCTCGAGATAATCGTCACCATGTGCCAAATGCAATATAAAAGCAATTTGAACACATTTTGCGCATAAATGAAATGACCACAATTTTCTCCAAAACTATAACAGATGCAAACTTGTCCTGTGTGGTGGAGATGAGATTTGATAAAATAAGTGGAAATCCAGTAAAAGTTTGATTTGGCTACTTTGCACTCTCGAGATAATCGTCACCATGTGCAAAATGCAATATAAAAGCAATCTGAACACATTTCGCGCATAAATGAAATGACCACAATTTTCTCCAATCTATAATAGATGCAAACTTGTCCTGTGTGGTGGAGATGAGATTTGATAAAATAAGTGGAAATCCAGTAAAAGTTTCATTTGGCTACTTTGCACTCTCGAGATAATCGTCACCATGTGCAAAATGCAATATAAAAGCAATCTGAACACATTTCGCGCATAAATGAAATGACCACAATTTTCTCCAATCTATAATAGATGCAAACTTGTCCTGTGTGGTGGAGATGAGATTTGATAAAATAAGTGGAAATCCAGTAAAAGTTTCAATTGGCTACTTTGCACTCTCGAGATAAACGTCACCATGTCCCAATTGCAATATAAAAGGAATCTGAACACATTTCGCGCATAAATGGAATGACCACAATTTTCTCCAAAACTATAACAGATGCAAACTTGTCCTGTGTGGTGGAGATGAGATTTGATAAAAAGAGTGGAAATCCAGTAAAAGTTTCATTTGGCTACTTTGCACTCTCGAGATAATCGTCACCATGTGCCAAATGCAATATAAAAGCAATTTGAACACATTTCGCGCATAAATGAAATGACCACAATTTTCTCCAAAACTATAACAGATGCAAACTTGTCCTGTGTGGTGGAGATGAGATTTCATAAAATAAGTGGAAATCCAGTAAAAGTTTCATTTAGCTACTTTGCACTCTCGAGATAATCGTTACCATGTGCCAAATGCAATATAAAAGCAATTTGAACACTTTCGCGCATAAATGAAATGACCACAATTTTCTCCAAAACTATAACAGATGCAAACTTGTCCTGTGTGGTGGAGATGAGATTTGATAAAATAAGTGGAAATCCAGTAAAAGTTTCATTTGGCTACTTTGCACTCTCGAGATAATCGTCACCATGGACCAAATGCAATATAAAAGCAATCTGAACACATTTCGCGCATAAATGAAATGACCACAATTTTCTCCAAAACTATAACAGATGCAAACTTGTCCTGTGTGGTGGAGATGAGATTTGATAAAATAAGTGGAAATCCAGTAAAAGTTTCATTTGGCTACTTTGCACTCTCGAGATAATCGTCACCATGTGCCAAATGCAATATAAAAGCAATCTGAACACATTTCGCGCATAAATGAAATGACCACAATTTTCTCCAATATATAATAGATGCAAACTTGTCCTGTGTGGTGGAGATGAGATTTGATAAAATAAGTGGAAATCCAGTAAAAGTTTCATTTGGCTACTTTGCACTCTCGAGATAATCGTCACCATGTGCAAAATGCAATATAAAAGCAATCTCAACACATTTCGCGCATAAATGAAATGACCACAATTTTCTCCAATCTATAATAGATGCAAACTTGTCCTGTGTGGTGGAGATGAGATTTGATAAAATAAGTGGAAATCCAGTAAAAGTTTCATTTGGCTACTTTGCACTCTCGAGATAATCGTCACCATGTGCCAAATGCAATATAAAAGCAATCTGAACACATTTCGCGCATAAATGAAATGACCACAATTTTCTTCAAAACTATAACAGATGCAAACTTGTCCTGTGTGGTGGAGATGAGATTTGATAAATAAGTGGAAATCCAGTAAAAGTTTCATTTGGCTACATTGCACTCTTGAGATAATCGTCACCATGTGCCAAATGCAATATAAAAGCAATCTGAACACATTTCGCGCATAAATGAAATGACCACAATTTTCTCCAAAACTTTAACAGATGCAAACTTGTCCTGTGTGGTGGAAATGAGATTTGATAAAATAAGTGGAAATCCAGTAAAAGGTTCATTTGGCTACTTTGCACTCTCGAGATAATCGTCACCATGTGCCAAATGCAATATAAAAGCAATCTGAACACATTTCGCGCATAAATGAAATGACCACAATTTTCTCCAAAACTATAACAGATGCAAACTTGTCCTGTGTGGTGGAGATGAGATTTGATAAAATAAGTGGAAATCCAGTAAAAGTTTCATTTGGCTACTTTGCACTCTCGAGATAATCGTCACCATGTGCCAAATGCAATATAAAAGCAATCTGAACACATTTCGCGCATAAATGAAATGACCACAATTTTCTCCAATATATAATAGATGCAAACTTGTCCTGTGTAGTGGAGATGAGATTTGATAAAATAAGTGGAAATCCAGTAAAAGTTTCATTTGGCTACTTTGCACTCTCGAGATAATCGTCACCATGTGCCAAATGCAATATAAAAGCAATCTGAACACATTTTGCGCATAAATGAAATGACCACAATTTTCTCCAAAACTATAACAGATGCAAACTTGTCCTGTGTGGTGGATATGAGATTTGATAAAATAAGTGGAAATCCAGTAAAAGTTTGATTTGGCTACTTTGCACTCTCGAGATAATCGTCACCATGTGCAAAATGCAATATAAAAGCAATCTGAACACATTTCGCGCATAAATGAAATGACCACAATTTTCTCCAATCTATAATAGATGCAAACTTGTCCTGTGTGGTGGAGATGAGATTTGATAAAATAAGTGGAAATCCAGTAAAAGTTTCATTTGGCTACTTTGCACTCTCGAGATAATCGTCACCATGTGCAAAATGCAATATAAAAGCAATCTGAACACATTTCGCGCATAAATGAAATGACCACAATTTTCTCCAATCTATAATAGATGCAAACTTGTCCTGTGTGGTGGAGATGAGATTTGATAAAATAAGTGGAAATCCAGTAAAAGTTTCAATTGGCTACTTTGCACTCTCGAGATAAACGTCACCATGTCCCAATTGCAATATAAAAGGAATCTGAACACATTTCGCGCATAAATGGAATGACCACAATTTTCTCCAATATATAATAGATGCAAACTTGTCCTGTGTGGTGGAGATGAGATTTGATAAAATAAGTGGAAATCCAGTAAAAGTTTCATTTGGCTACTTTGCACTCTCGAGATAATCGTCACCATGTGCAAAATGCAATATAAAAGCAATCTCAACACATTTCGCGCATAAATGAAATGACCACAATTTTCTCCAATCTATAATAGATGCAAACTTGTCCTGTGTGGTGGAGATGAGATTTGATAAAATAAGTGGAAATCCAGTAAAAGTTTCATTTGGCTACTTTGCACTCTCGAGATAATCGTCACCATGTGCCAAATGCAATATAAAAGCAATCTGAACACATTTCGCGCATAAATGAAATGACCACAATTTTCTTCAAAACTATAACAGATGCAAACTTGTCCTGTGTGGTGGAGATGAGATTTGATAAAATAAGTGGAAATCCAGTAAAAGTTTCATTTGGCTACATTGCACTCTTGAGATAATCGTCACCATGTGCCAAATGCAATATAAAAGCAATCTGAACACATTTCGCGCATAAATGAAATGACCACAATTTTCTCCAAAACTATAACAGATGCAAACTTGTCCTGTGTGGTGGAGATGAGATTTGATAAAATAAGTGGAAATCCAGTAAAAGGTTCATTTGGCTACTTTGCACTCTCGAGATAATCGTCACCATGTGCCAAATGCAATATAAAAGCAATCTGAACACATTTCGCGCATAAATGAAATGACCACAATTTTCTCCAAAACTATAACAGATGCAAATTTGTCCTGTGTGGTGGAGATGAGATTTGATAAAATAAGTGGAAATCCAGTAAAAGTTTCATTTGGCTACTTTGCACTCTCGAGATAATCGTCACCATGTGCCAAATGCAATATAAAAGCAATCTGAACACATTTCGCGCATAAATGAAATGACCACAATTTTCTCCAATATATAATAGATGCAAACTTGTCCTGTGTAGTGGAGATGAGATTTGATAAAATAAGTGGAAATCCAGTAAAAGTTTCATTTGGCTACTTTGCACTCTCGAGATAATCGTCACCATGTGCCAAATGCAATATAAAAGCAATCTGAACACATTTTGCGCATAAATGAAATGACCACAATTTTCTCCAAAACTATAACAGATGCAAACTTGTCCTGTGTGGTGGAGATGAGATTTGATAAAATAAGTGGAAATCCAGTAAAAGTTTGATTTGGCTACTTTGCACTCTCGAGATAATCGTCACCATGTGCAAAATGCAATATAAAAACAATCTGAACACATTTCGCGCATAAATGAAATGACCACAATTTTCTCCAATCTATAATAGATGCAAACTTGTCCTGTGTGGTGGAGATGAGATTTGATAAAATAAGTGGAAATCCAGTAAAAGTTTCATTTGGCTACTTTGCACTCTCGAGATAATCGTCACCATGTGCAAAATGCAATATAAAAGCAATCTGAACACATTTCGCGCATAAATGAAATGACCACAATTTTCTCCAATCTATAATAGATGCAAACTTGTCCTGTGTGGTGGAGATGAGATTTGATAAAATAAGTGGAAATCCAGTAAAAGTTTCATTTGGCTACTTTGCACTCTCGAGATAATCGTCACCATGTGCCAAATGCAATATAAAAGCAATCTGAACACATTTCGCGCATAAATGAAATGACCACAATTTTCTCCAATATATAATAGATGCAAACTTGTCCTGTGTAGTGGAGATGAGATTTGATAAAATAAGTGGAAATCCAGTAAAAGTTTCATTTGGCTACTTTGCACTCTCGAGATAATCGTCACCATGTGCCAAATGCAATATAAAAGCAATCTGAACACATTTTGCGCATAAATGAAATGACCACAATTTTCTCCAAAACTATAACAGATGCAAACTTGTCCTGTGTGGTGGAGATGAGATTTGATAAAATAAGTGGAAATCCAGTAAAAGTTTGATTTGGCTACTTTGCACTCTCGAGATAATCGTCACCATGTGCAAAATGCAATATAAAAGCAATCTGAACACATTTCGCGCATAAATGAAATGACCACAATTTTCTCCAATCTATAATAGATGCAAACTTGTCCTGTGTGGTGGAGATGAGATTTGATAAAATAAGTGGAAATCCAGTAAAAGTTTCATTTGGCTACTTTGCACTCTCGAGATAATCGTCACCATGTGCAAAATGCAATATAAAAGCAATCTGAACACATTTCGCGCATAAATGAAATGACCACAATTTTCTCCAATCTATAATAGATGCAAACTTGTCCTGTGTGGTGGAGATGAGATTTGATAAAATAAGTGGAAATCCAGTAAAAGTTTCAATTGGCTACTTTGCACTCTCGAGATAAACGTCACCATGTCCCAATTGCAATATAAAAGGAATCTGAACACATTTCGCGCATAAATGGAATGACCACAATTTTCTCCAAAACTATAACAGATGCAAACTTGTCCTGTGTGGTGGAGATGAGATTTGATAAAAAGAGTGGAAATCCAGTAAAAGTTTCATTTGGCTACTTTGCACTCTCGAGATAATCGTCACCATGTGCCAAATGCAATATAAAAGCAATTTGAACACATTTCGCGCATAAATGAAATGACCACAATTTTCTCCAAAACTATAACAGATGCAAACTTGTCCTGTGTGGTGGAGATGAGATTTCATAAAATAAGTGGAAATCCAGTAAAAGTTTCATTTAGCTACTTTGCACTCTCGAGATAATCGTTACCATGTGCCAAATGCAATATAAAAGCAATTTGAACACTTTCGCGCATAAATGAAATGACCACAATTTTCTCCAAAACTATAACAGATGCAAACTTGTCCTGTGTGGTGGAGATGAGATTTGATAAAATAAGTGGAAATCCAGTAAAAGTTTCATTTGGCTACTTTGCACTCTCGAGATAATCGTCACCATGGACCAAATGCAATATAAAAGCAATCTGAACACATTTCGCGCATAAATGAAATGACCACAATTTTCTCCAAAACTATAACAGATGCAAACTTGTCCTGTGTGGTGGAGATGAGATTTGATAAAATAAGTGGAAATCCAGTAAAAGTTTCATTTGGCTACTTTGCACTCTCGAGATAATCGTCACCATGTGCCAAATGCAATATAAAAGCAATCTGAACACATTTCGCGCATAAATGAAATGACCACAATTTTCTCCAATATATAATAGATGCAAACTTGTCCTGTGTGGTGGAGATGAGATTTGATAAAATAAGTGGAAATCCAGTAAAAGTTTCATTTGGCTACTTTGCACTCTCGAGATAATCGTCACCATGTGCAAAATGCAATATAAAAGCAATCTCAACACATTTCGCGCATAAATGAAATGACCACAATTTTCTCCAATCTATAATAGATGCAAACTTGTCCTGTGTGGTGGAGATGAGATTTGATAAAATAAGTGGAAATCCAGTAAAAGTTTCATTTGGCTACTTTGCACTCTCGAGATAATCGTCACCATGTGCCAAATGCAATATAAAAGCAATCTGAACACATTTCGCGCATAAATGAAATGACCACAATTTTCTTCAAAACTATAACAGATGCAAACTTGTCCTGTGTGGTGGAGATGAGATTTGATAAATAAGTGGAAATCCAGTAAAAGTTTCATTTGGCTACATTGCACTCTTGAGATAATCGTCACCATGTGCCAAATGCAATATAAAAGCAATCTGAACACATTTCGCGCATAAATGAAATGACCACAATTTTCTCCAAAACTTTAACAGATGCAAACTTGTCCTGTGTGGTGGAAATGAGATTTGATAAAATAAGTGGAAATCCAGTAAAAGGTTCATTTGGCTACTTTGCACTCTCGAGATAATCGTCACCATGTGCCAAATGCAATATAAAAGCAATCTGAACACATTTCGCGCATAAATGAAATGACCACAATTTTCTCCAAAACTATAACAGATGCAAACTTGTCCTGTGTGGTGGAGATGAGATTTGATAAAATAAGTGGAAATCCAGTAAAAGTTTCATTTGGCTACTTTGCACTCTCGAGATAATCGTCACCATGTGCCAAATGCAATATAAAAGCAATCTGAACACATTTCGCGCATAAATGAAATGACCACAATTTTCTCCAATATATAATAGATGCAAACTTGTCCTGTGTAGTGGAGATGAGATTTGATAAAATAAGTGGAAATCCAGTAAAAGTTTCATTTGGCTACTTTGCACTCTCGAGATAATCGTCACCATGTGCCAAATGCAATATAAAAGCAATCTGAACACATTTTGCGCATAAATGAAATGACCACAATTTTCTCCAAAACTATAACAGATGCAAACTTGTCCTGTGTGGTGGATATGAGATTTGATAAAATAAGTGGAAATCCAGTAAAAGTTTGATTTGGCTACTTTGCACTCTCGAGATAATCGTCACCATGTGCAAAATGCAATATAAAAGCAATCTGAACACATTTCGCGCATAAATGAAATGACCACAATTTTCTCCAATCTATAATAGATGCAAACTTGTCCTGTGTGGTGGAGATGAGATTTGATAAAATAAGTGGAAATCCAGTAAAAGTTTCATTTGGCTACTTTGCACTCTGGAGATAATCGTCACCATGTGCAAAATGCAATATAAAAGCAATCTGAACACATTTCGCGCATAAATGAAATGACCACAATTTTCTCCAATCTATAATAGATGCAAACTTGTCCTGTGTGGTGGAGATGAGATTTGATAAAATAAGTGGAAATCCAGTAAAAGTTTCAATTGGCTACTTTGCACTCTCGAGATAAACGTCACCATGTCCCAATTGCAATATAAAAGGAATCTGAACACATTTCGCGCATAAATGGAATGACCACAATTTTCTCCAATATATAATAGATGCAAACTTGTCCTGTGTGGTGGAGATGAGATTTGATAAAATAAGTGGAAATCCAGTAAAAGTTTCATTTGGCTACTTTGCACTCTCGAGATAATCGTCACCATGTGCAAAATGCAATATAAAAGCAATCTCAACACATTTCGCGCATAAATGAAATGACCACAATTTTCTCCAATCTATAATAGATGCAAACTTGTCCTGTGTGGTGGAGATGAGATTTGATAAAATAAGTGGAAATCCAGTAAAAGTTTCATTTGGCTACTTTGCACTCTCGAGATAATCGTCACCATGTGCCAAATGCAATATAAAAGCAATCTGAACACATTTCGCGCATAAATGAAATGACCACAATTTTCTTCAAAACTATAACAGATGCAAACTTGTCCTGTGTGGTGGAGATGAGATTTGATAAAATAAGTGGAAATCCAGTAAAAGTTTCATTTGGCTACATTGCACTCTTGAGATAATCGTCACCATGTGCCAAATGCAATATAAAAGCAATCTGAACACATTTCGCGCATAAATGAAATGACTACAATTTTCTCCAAAACTATAACAGATGCAAACTTGTCCTGTGTGGTGGAGATGAGATTTGATAAAATAAGTGGAAATCCAGTAAAAGGTTCATTTGGCTACTTTGCACTCTCGAGATAATCGTCACCATGTGCCAAATGCAATATAAAAGCAATCTGAACACATTTCGCGCATAAATGAAATGACCACAATTTTCTCCAAAACTATAACAGATGCAAATTTGTCCTGTGTGGTGGAGATGAGATTTGATAAAATAAGTGGAAATCCAGTAAAAGTTTCATTTGGCTACTTTGCACTCTCGAGATAATCGTCACCATGTGCCAAATGCAATATAAAAGCAATCTGAACACATTTCGCGCATAAATGAAATGACCACAATTTTCTCCAATATATAATAGATGCAAACTTGTCCTGTGTAGTGGAGATGAGATTTGATAAAATAAGTGGAAATCCAGTAAAAGTTTCATTTGGCTACTTTGCACTCTCGAGATAATCGTCACCATGTGCCAAATGCAATATAAAAGCAATCTGAACACATTTTGCGCATAAATGAAATGACCACAATTTTCTCCAAAACTATAACAGATGCAAACTTGTCCTGTGTGGTGGAGATGAGATTTGATAAAATAAGTGGAAATCCAGTAAAAGTTTGATTTGGCTACTTTGCACTCTCGAGATAATCGTCACCATGTGCAAAATGCAATATAAAAACAATCTGAACACATTTCGCGCATAAATGAAATGACCACAATTTTCTCCAATCTATAATAGATGCAAACTTGTCCTGTGTGGTGGAGATGAGATTTGATAAAATAAGTGGAAATCCAGTAAAAGTTTCATTTGGCTACTTTGCACTCTCGAGATAATCGTCACCATGTGCAAAATGCAATATAAAAGCAATCTGAACACATTTCGCGCATAAATGAAATGACCACAATTTTCTCCAATCTATAATAGATGCAAACTTGTCCTGTGTGGTGGAGATGAGATTTGATAAAATAAGTGGAAATCCAGTAAAAGTTTCATTTGGCTACTTTGCACTCTCGAGATAATCGTCACCATGTGCCAAATGCAATATAAAAGCAATCTGAACACATTTCGCGCATAAATGAAATGACCACAATTTTCTCCAATATATAATAGATGCAAACTTGTCCTGTGTAGTGGAGATGAGATTTGATAAAATAAGTGGAAATCCAGTAAAAGTTTCATTTGGCTACTTTGCACTCTCGAGATAATCGTCACCATGTGCCAAATGCAATATAAAAGCAATCTGAACACATTTTGCGCATAAATGAAATGACCACAATTTTCTCCAAAACTATAACAGATGCAAACTTGTCCTGTGTGGTGGAGATGAGATTTGATAAAATAAGTGGAAATCCAGTAAAAGTTTGATTTGGCTACTTTGCACTCTCGAGATAATCGTCACCATGTACAAAATGCAATATAAAAGCAATCTGAACACATTTCGCGCATAAATGAAATGACCACAATTTTCTCCAATCTATAATAGATGCAAACTTGTCCTGTGTGGTGGAGATGAGATTTGATAAAATAAGTGGAAATCCAGTAAAAGTTTCATTTGGCTACTTTGCACTCTCGAGATAATCGTCACCATGTGCAAAATGCAATATAAAAGCAATCTGAACACATTTCGCGCATAAATGAAATGACCACAATTTTCTCCAATCTATAATAGATGCAAACTTGTCCTGTGTGGTGGAGATGAGATTTGATAAAATAAGTGGAAATCCAGTAAAAGTTTCAATTGGCTACTTTGCACTCTCGAGATAAACGTCACCATGTCCCAATTGCAATATAAAAGGAATCTGAACACATTTCGCGCATAAATGGAATGACCACAATTTTCTCCAATATATAATAGATGCAAACTTGTCCTGTGTGGTGGAGATGAGATTTGATAAAATAAGTGGAAATCCAGTAAAAGTTTCATTTGGCTACTTTGCACTCTCGAGATAATCGTCACCATGTGCAAAATGCAATATAAAAGCAATCTCAACACATTTCGCGCATAAATGAAATGACCACAATTTTCTCCAATCTATAATAGATGCAAACTTGTCCTGTGTGGTGGAGATGAGATTTGATAAAATAAGTGGAAATCCAGTAAAAGTTTCAATTGGCTACTTTGCACTCTCGAGATAAACGTCACCATGTCCCAATTGCAATATAAAAGGAATCTGAACACATTTCGCGCATAAATGGAATGACCACAATTTTCTCCAAAACTATAACAGATGCAAACTTGTCCTGTGTGGTGGAGACGAGATTTGATAAAAAGAGTGGAAATCCAGTAAAAGTTTCATTTGGCTACTTTGCACTCTCGAGATAATCGTCACCATGTGCCAAATGCAATATAAAAGCAATTTGAACACATTTCGCGCATAAATGAAATGACCACAATTTTCTCCAAAACTATAACAGATGCAAACTTGTCCTGTGTGGTGGAGATGAGATTTCATAAAATAAGTGGAAATCCAGTAAAAGTTTCATTTAGCTACTTTGCACTCTCGAGATAATCGTTACCATGTGCCAAATGCAATATAAAAGCAATTTGAACACTTTCGCGCATAAATGAAATGACCACAATTTTCTCCAAAACTATAACAGATGCAAACTTGTCCTGTGTGGTGGAGATGAGATTTGATAAAATAAGTGGAAATCCAGTAAAAGTTTCATTTGGCTACTTTGCACTCTCGAGATAATCGTCACCATGGACCAAATGCAATATAAAAGCAATCTGAACACATTTCGCGCATAAATGAAATGACCACAATTTTCTCCAAAACTATAACAGATGCAAACTTGTCCTGTGTGGTGGAGATGAGATTTGATAAAATAAGTGGAAATCCAGTAAAAGTTTCATTTGGCTACTTTGCACTCTCGAGATAATCGTCACCATGTGCCAAATGCAATATAAAAGCAATCTGAACACATTTCGCGCATAAATGAAATGACCACAATTTTCTCCAATATATAATAGATGCAAACTTGTCCTGTGTGGTGGAGATGAGATTTGATAAAATAAGTGGAAATCCAGTAAAAGTTTCATTTGGCTACTTTGCACTCTCGAGATAATCGTCACCATGTGCAAAATGCAATATAAAAGCAATCTCAACACATTTCGCGCATAAATGAAATGACCACAATTTTCTCCAATCTATAATAGATGCAAACTTGTCCTGTGTGGTGGAGATGAGATTTGATAAAATAAGTGGAAATCCAGTAAAAGTTTCATTTGGCTACTTTGCACTCTCGAGATAATCGTCACCATGTGCCAAATGCAATATAAAAGCAATCTGAACACATTTCGCGCATAAATGAAATGACCACAATTTTCTTCAAAACTATAACAGATGCAAACTTGTCCTGTGTGGTGGAGATGAGATTTGATAAAATAAGTGGAAATCCAGTAAACGTTTCATTTGGCTACATTGCACTCTTGAGATAATCGTCACCATGTGCCAAATGCAATATAAAAGCAATCTGAACACATTTCGCGCATAAATGAAATGACCACAATTTTCTCCAAAACTATAACAGATGCAAACTTGTCCTGTGTGGTGGAGATGAGATTTGATAAAATAAGTGGAAATCCAGTAAAAGGTTCATTTGGCTACTTTGCACTCTCGAGATAATCGTCACCATGTGCCAAATGCAATATAAAAGCAATCTGAGCACATTTCGCGCATAAATGAAATGACCACATTTTTCTCCAAAACTATAACAGATGCAAACTTGTCTTGTGTGGTGGAGATGAGATTTGATAAAATAAGTGGAAATCCAGTAAAAGTTTCATTTGGCTACTTTGCACTCTCGAGATAATCGTCACCATGTGCCAAATGCAATATAAAAGCAATCTGAACACATTTCGCGCATAAATGAAATGACCACAATTTTCTCCAAAACTATAACAGATGCAAACTTGACCTGTGTGGTGGAGATGAGATTTGATAAAATAAGTGGAAATCCAGTAAAAGTTTCATTTGGCTACTTTGCACTCTCGAGATAATTGTCACCATGTGCCAAATGCAATATAAAAGCAATCTGAACACATTTCGCGCATAAATGAAATGACCACAATTTTCTCCAATCTATAATAGATGCAAACTTGTCCTGTGTGGTGGAGATGAGATTTGATAAAATAAGTGGTTTTTGTAATAGCAAAACGTAATTAATGTCAACCTTAATTTTCCAAAATGTATAAACCAGCAAGGTCTTAAATCACATAAATCTCCTAGGAGACACTAGTATAAAACTTAACATTTAATATACAGATTAAAAAGTGAACAGGGTCACTGAAAAACGTGACATACTCAACACAAAAATAACAAATGCATATATGGTGTTAGATCACAGCCCCACACGTATTCACATATAGGTGCGCAAGCACACCACCATACTCAATGGTACGTGTCAGGCTAATCAAGAATCAACACCAAACAGCAATGACACATTCATATGTCCATATGAGAATTAACCCCCTATTTAGTTATCCTAGGAACTAACCACCTAATATAGGGGTATCCAGGAATAGAAGGGGAACAGATCTCACTCAAAGTAGCGGGCTATATTAATGCAGCAAACCTGAAACTCGACTATCATAGGTCGAGTAGACTTGTTTCCTTGATTTGTGAAAGCATTAATAAGTAAAAACTTCCATCAGAGTATACATAACTTCCGACGCGTTTCATTAATATTCCTCAGGGAAGTTAGTAATCCAAAATAGAGGGTAATACCACCATCACAAGGGCAGGCATCCCCGGTGGAACCTCAGTGCTGGACCAAGAAACAAGCTCTATAAGTCCCGGTGCTAGGCCACATCAAACCGCCCATCTATGAACGCACACAAAGCACGTCCCCCACATCTATTCTGTTCAAAAATGTGCCGCACATTTTTGAACAGAATAGATGTGGGGGACGTGCTTTGTGTGCGTTCATAGATGGGCGGTTTGATGTGGCATAGCACCGGGACTTATAGAGCTTGTTTCTTGGTCCAGCACTGAGGTTCCACCGGGGATGCCTGCCCTTGTGATGGTGGTATTACCCTCTATTTTGGATTACTAACTTCCCTGAGGAATATTAATGAAACGCGTCGGAAGTTATGTATACTCTGATAAAAGTTTTTACTTATTAATGCTTTCACAAATCAAGGAAACAAGTCTACTCGACCTATGATAGTCGAGTTTCAGGTTTGTTGCATTAATATAGCCCGCTACTTTGAGTGAGATCTGTTCCCCTTCTATTCCTGGATACCCCTATATTAGGTGGTTAGTTCCTAGGATAACTAAATAGGGGGTTAATTCTCATATGGACATATGAATGTGTCATTGCTGTTTGGTGTTGATTCTTGATTAGCCTGACATGTACCATTGAGTATGGTGGTGTGCTTGCGCACCTATATGTGAATACGTGTGGGGCTGTGATCTAACACCATATATGCATTTGTTATTTTTGTGTTGAGTATGTCACGTTTTTCAGTGACCCTGTTCACTTTTTAATCTGTATATTAAATGTTAAGTTTTATACTAGTGTCTCCTAGGAGATTTATGTGATTTAAGACCTTGCTGGTTTATATATATAGATAAAATAAGTGGAAATCCAATAAAAGTTTCATTTGGCTACTTTGCACTCTCGAGATAATCGTCACCATGTGCCAAATGCAATATAAAAGCAATCTGAACACATTTCGCGCATAAATGAAATGACCACAATTTTCTCCAAAACTATAACAGATGCAAACTTGTCCTGTGTGGTGGAGATGAGATTTGATAAAATAAGTGGAAATCCAGTATAAGTTTCATTTGGCTACTTTGCACTCTCGAGGTAATCGTCACCATGTGCCAAATGCAATATAATAGCATTCTGAACACATTTCGCGCATAAGTGAAATGACCACAATTTTCTCCAAAACTATAACAGATGCAAACTTGTCTTGTGTGGTGGAGATGAGATTTGATAAAATAAGTGGAAATCCAGTAAAAGTTTCATTTGGCTACTTTGCACTCTCGAGATAATCGTCACCATGTGCCAAATGCAATATAAAAGCCATTTGAACACATTTCGCGCATAAATGAAATGACCACAATTTTCTCCAAAACTATAACAGATGCAAACTTGTCCTGTGTGGTGGAGATGAGATTTGATAAAATAAGTGAAAATCCAGTAAAAGTTTCATTTGGCTACATTGCACTCTCGAGATAATCGTCACCATGTGCCAAATGCAATATAAAAGCAATCTGAACACAACATGGTGACGATTATCTCGAGAGTGCAAAGAAGCCAAATGAAACTTTTACTGGATTTCCACTTATTTTATCAAATCTCATCTCCACCACACAGGACAAGTTTGCATCTGTTATAGTTTTGGAGAAAATTGTGGTCATTTCATTTATGCGCGAAATGTGCTCAGATTGCTTTTATGTTGCATTTGGCACATGGTGACAAATATCTCGAGAGTGCAAAGTAGCCAAATGAAAGTTTTACTGGATTTCCACTTATTTTATCAAATCTCATCTCTACCACACAGGACAAGTTTGCATCTGTTATAGTTTTGGAGAAAATTGTGGTCATTTCATTTATGCGCGAAATGTGCTCAGATTGCTTTTATATTGCATTTGGCACATGGTGACGATTATCTCGAGAGTGCAAAGTAGCCAAATGAAACTTTTACTGGATTTCCACTTATTTTATCAAATCTCATCTCCACCACACAGGACAAGTTTGCATCTGTTATAGTTTTGGAGAAAATTGTGGTCATTTCATTTTTGCGCGAAAAGTGCTCAGATTGCTTTTATATTGCATTTGGCACATGGTGACGATTATCTCGAGAGTGCAAAGTAGCCAAATGAAACTTTTACTGGATTTCCACTTATTTTATCAAATCTCATCTCCACCACACAGGACAAGTTTGCATCTGTTATAGTTTTGGAGAAAATTGTGGTCATTTCATTTATGCGCGAAATGTGCTCAGATTGCTTTTATATTGCATTTGGCACATGGTGACGATTATCTCGAGAGTGCAAAGTAGCCAAATGAAACTTTTACTGGATTTCCACTTATTTTATCAAATCTTATCTCCACCACACAGGACAAGTTTGCATCTGTTATAGTTTTGGAGAAAATTGTGGTCATTTCATTTATGCGTGAAATGTGCTCAGATTGCTTTTATATTGCATTTGTCACATGGTGACGATTATCTCGAGAGTGCAAAGAAGCCAAATGAAACTTTTACTGGATTTCCACTTATTTTATCAAATCTCATCTCCACCAAACAGGACAAGTTTGCATCTGTTATAGTTTTGGAGAAAATTGTGGTCATTTCATTTATGCGCGAAATGTGCTCAGATTGCTTTTATGTTGCATTTGGCACATGGTAACAATGATCTCGAGAGTGCAAAGTAGCCAAATGAAAGTTTTACTGGATTTCCACTTATTTTATCAAATCTCATCTCTACCACACAGGACAAGTTTGCATCTGTTATAGTTTTGGAGAAAATTGTGGTCATTTCATTTATGCGCGAAATGTGCTCAGATTGCTTTTATATTGCATTTGGCACATGGTGACGATTATCTCGAGAGTGCAAAGTAGCCAAATGAAACTTTTACTGGATTTCCACTTATTTTATCAAATCTCATCTCCACCACACAGGACAAGTTTGCATCTGTTATAGTTTTGGAGAAAATTGTGGTCATTTCATTTTTGCGCGAAAAGTGCTCAGATTGCTTTTATATTGCATTTGGCACATGGTGACGATTATCTCGAGAGTGCAAAGTAGCCAAATGAAACGTTTACTGGATTTCCACTTATTTTATCAAATCTCATCTCCACCACACAGGACAAGTTTGCATCTGTTATAGTTTTGGAGAAAATTGTGGTCATTTCATTTATGCGCGAAATGTGCTCAGATTGCTTTTATATTGCATTTGGCACATGGTGACGATTATCTCGAGAGTGCAAAGTAGCCAAATGAAACTTTTACTGGATTTCCACTTATTTTATCAAATCTCATCTCCACCACACAGGACAAGTTTGCATCTGTTATAGTTTTGGAGAAAATTGTGGTCATTTCATTTATGCGCGAAATGTGCTCAGATTGCTTTTATATTGCATTTGGCACATGGTGACGATTATCTCGAGAGTGCAAAGTAGCCAAATGAAACTTTTACTGGATTTCCACTTATTTTATCAAATCTCATCTCCACCACACAGGACAAGTTTGCATCTGTTATAGTTTTGGAGAAAATTGTGGTCATTTCATTTATGCGCGAAATGTGCTCAGATTGCTTTTATATTGCATTTGGCACATGGTGACGATTATCTCGAGAGTGCAAAGTAGCCAAATGAAACTTTTACTGGATTTCCACTTATTTTATCAAATCTCATCTCCACCACACAGGACAAGTTTGCATCTGTTATAGTTTTGGAGAAAATTGTGGTCATTTCATTTATGCGCGAAATGTGCTCAGATTGCTTTTATATTGCATTTGGCACATGGTGACGATTATCTCGAGAGTGCAAAGTAGCCAAATGAAACATTTACTGGATTTCCACTTATTTTATCAAATCTCATCTCCACCACACAGGACAAGTTTGCATCTGTTATAGTTTTGGAGAAAATTGTGGTCATTTCATTTATGCGCGAAATGTGCTCAGATTGCTTTTATATTGCATTTGGCACATGGTGACGATTATCTCGAGAGTGCAAAGTAGCCAAATGAAACTTTTACTGGATTTCCACTTATTTTATCAAATCTCATCTCCACCACACAGGACAAGTTTGCATCTGTTATAGTTTTGGAGAAAATTGTGGTCATTTCATTTATGCGCGAAATGTGCTCAGATTGCTTTTATATTGCATTTGGCACATGGTGACGATTATCTCGAGAGTGCAAAGTAGCCAAATGAAACTTTTACTGGATTTCCACTTATTTTATCAAATCTCATCTCCACCACACAGGACAAGTTTGCATCTGTTATAGTTTTGGAGAAAATTGTGGTCATTTCATTTTTGCGCGAAAAGTGCTCAGATTGCTTTTATATGGCATTTGGCACATGGTGACGATTATCTCGAGAGTGCAAAGTAGCCAAATGAAACGTTTACTGGATTTCCACTTATTTTATCAAATCTCATCTCCACCACACAGGACAAGTTTGCATCTGTTATAGTTTTGGAGAAAATTGTGGTCATTTCATTTATGCGCGAAATGTGCTCAGATTGCTTTTATATTGCATTTGGCACATGGTGACGATTATCTCGAGAGTGCAAAGTAGCCAAATGAAACTTTTACTGGATTTCCACTTATTTTATCAAATCTCATCTCCACCACACAGGACAAGTTTGCATCTGTTATAGTTTTGGAGAAAATTGTGGTCATTTCATTTATGCGCGAAATGTGCTCAGATTGCTTTTATATTGCATTTGGCACATGGTGACGATTATCTCGAGAGTGCAAAGTAGCCAAATGAAACTTTTACTGGATTTCCACTTATTTTATCAAATCTCATCTCCACCACACAGGACAAGTTTGCATCTGTTATAGTTTTGGAGAAAATTGTGGTCATTTCATTTATGCGCGAAATGTGCTCAGATTGCTTTTATATTGCATTTGGCACATGGTGACGATTATCTCGAGAGTGCAAAGTAGCCAAATGAAACTTTTACTGGATTTCCACTTATTTTATCAAATCTCATCTCCACCACACAGGACAAGTTTGCATCTGTTATAGTTTTGGAGAAAATTGTGGTCATTTCATTTATGCGCGAAATGTGCTCAGATTGCTTTTATATTGCATTTGGCACATGGTGACGATTATCTCGAGAGTGCAAAGTAGCCAAATGAAACATTTACTGGATTTCCACTTATTTTATCAAATCTCATCTCCACCACACAGGACAAGTTTGCATCTGTTATAGTTTTAGAGAAAATTGTGGTCATTTCATTTATGCGCGAAATGTGCTCAGATTGCTTTTATATTGCATTTGGCACATGGTGACGATTATCTCGAGAGTGCAAAGTAGCCAAATGAAACTTTTACAGGATTTCCACTTATTTTATCAAATCTCATCTCCACCACACAGGACAAGTTTGCATCTGTTATAGTTTTGGAGAAAATTGTGGTCATTTCATTTATGCGCGAAATGTGCTCAGATTGCTTTTATATTGCATTTGGCACATGGTGACGATTATCTCGAGAGTGCAAAGTAGCCAAATGAAACTTTTACTGGATTTCCACTTATTTTATCAAATCTCATCTCCACCACACAGGACAAGTTTGCATCTGTTATAGTTTTGGAGAAAATTGTGGTCATTTCATTTATGCGCGAAATGTGCTCAGATTGCTTTTATATTGCATTTGGCACATGGTGACGATTATCTCGAGAGTGCAAAGTAGCCAAATGAAACTTTTACTGGATTTCCACTTATTTTATCAAATCTCATCTCCACCACACAGGACAAGTTTGCATCTGTTATAGTTTTGGAGAAAATTGTGGTCATTTCATTTATGCGCGAAATGTGCTCAGATTGCTTTTATATTGCATTTGGCACATGGTGACGATTATCTCGAGAGTGCAAAGTAGCCAAATGAAACTTTTACTGGATTTCCACTTATTTTATCAAATCTCATCTCCACCACACAGGACAAGTTTGCATCTGTTATAGTTTTGGAGAAAATTGTGGTCATTTCATTTATGCGCGAAATGTGCTCAGATTGCTTTTATATTGCATTTGGCACATGGTGACGATTATCTCGAGAGCGCAAAGTAGCCAAATGAAACTTTTACTGGATTTCCACTTATTTTATCAAATCTCATCTCCACCACACAGGACAAGTTTGCATCTGTTATAGTTTTAGAGAAAATTGTGGTCATTTCATTTATGCGCGAAATGTGCTCAGATTGCTTTTATATTGCATTTGGCACATGGTGACGATTATCTCGAGAGTGCAAAGTAGCCAAATGAAACTTTTACTGGATTTCCACTTATTTTATCAAATCTCATCTCCACCACACAGGACAAGTTTGCATCTGTTATAGTTTTGGAGAAAATTGTGGTCATTTCATTTATGCGCGAAATGTGCTCAGATTGCTTTTATATTGCATTTGGCACATGGTGACGATTATCTCGAGAGTGCAAAGTAGCCAAATGAAACTTTTACTGGATTTCCACTTATTTTATCAAATCTCATCTCCACCACACAGGACAAGTTTGCATCTGTTATAGTTTTGGAGAAAATTGTGGTCATTTCATTTATGCGCGAAATGTGCTCAGATTGCTTTTATATTGCATTTGGCACATGGTGACGATTATCTCGAGAGTGCAAAGTAGCCAAATGAAACTTTTACTGGATTTCTACTTATTTTATCAAATCTCATCTCCACCACACAGGACAAGTTTGCATCTGTTATAGTTTTGGAGAAAATTGTGGTCATTTCATTTATGCGTGAAATGTGCTCAGATTGCTTTTATATTGCATTTGGCACATGGTGACGATTATCTCGAGAGTGCAAAGAAGCCAAATGAAACTTTTACTGGATTTCCACTTATTTTATCAAATCTCATCTCCACCACACAGGACAAGTTTGCATCTGTTATAGTTTTGGAGAAAATTGTGGTCATTTCATTTATGCGCGAAATGTGCTCAGATTGCTTTTATATTGCATTTGGCACATGGTGACAATTATCTCGAGAGTGCAAAGTAGCCAAATGAAAGTTTTACTGGATTTCCACTTATTTTATCAAATCTCATCTCTACCACACAGGACAAGTTTGCATCTGTTATAGTTTTGGAGAAAATTGTGGTCATTTCATTTATGCACGAAATGTGCTCAGATTGCTTTTATATTGCATTTGGCACATGGTGACGATTATCTCGAGAGTGCAAAGTAGCCAAATGAAACTTTTACTGGATTTCCACTTATTTTATCAAATCTCATCTCCACCACACAGGACAAGTTTGCATCTGTTATAGTTTTGGAGAAAATTGTGGTCATTTCATTTTTGCGCGAAAAGTGCTCAGATTGCTTTTATATTGCATTTGGCACATGGTGACGATTATCTCGAGAGTGCAAAGTAGCCAAATGAAACGTTTACTGGATTTCCACTTATTTTATCAAATCTCATCTCCACCACACAGGACAAGTTTGCATCTGTTATAGTTTTGGAGAAAATTGTGGTCATTTCATTTATGCGCGAAATGTGCTCAGATTGCTTTTATATTGCATTTGGCACATGGTGACGATTATCTCGAGAGTGCAAAGTAGCCAAATGAAACTTTTACTGGATTTCCACTTATTTTATCAAATCTCATCTCCACCACACAGGACAAGTTTGCATCTGTTATAGTTTTGGAGAAAATTGTGGTCATTTCATTTATGCGCGAAATGTGCTCAGATTGCTTTTATATTGCATTTGGCACATGGTGACGATTATCTCGAGAGTGCAAAGTAGCCAAATGAAACTTTTACTGGATTTCCACTTATTTTATCAAATCTCATCTCCACCACACAGGACAAGTTTGCATCTGTTATAGTTTTGGAGAAAATTGTGGTCATTTCATTTATGCGCGAAATGTGCTCAGATTGCTTTTATATTGCATTTGGCACATGGTGACGATTATCTCGAGAGTGCAAAGTAGCCAAATGAAACTTTTACTGGATTTCCACTTATTTTATCAAATCTCATCTCCACCACACAGGACAAGTTTGCATCTGTTATAGTTTTGGAGAAAATTGTGGTCATTTCATTTATGCGCGAAATGTGCTCAGATTGCTTTTATATTGCATTTGGCACATGGTGACGATTATCTCGAGAGTGCAAAGTAGCCAAATGAAACTTTTACTGGATTTCCACTTATTTTATCAAATCTCATCTCCACCACACAGGACAAGTTTGCATCTGTTATAGTTTTGGAGAAAATTGTGGTCATTTCATTTATGCGCGAAAGGTGCTCAGATTGCTTTTATATTGCATTTGGCACATGGTGACGATTATCTCGAGAGTGCAAAGTAGCCAAATGAAACATTTACTGGATTTCCACTTATTTTATCAAATCTCATCTCCACCACACAGGACAAGTTTGCATCTGTTATAGTTTTAGAGAAAATTGTGGTCATTTCATTTATGCGCGAAATGTGCTCAGATTGCTTTTATATTGCATTTGGCACATGGTGACGATTATCTCGAGAGTGCAAAGTAGCTAAATGAAACTTTTACTGGATTTCCACTTATTTTATCAAATCTCATCTCCACCACACAGGACAAGTTTGCATCTGTTATAGTTTTGGAGAAAATTGTGGTCATTTCATTTATGCGCGAAATGTGCTCAGATTGCTTTTTTATTGCATTTGGCACATGGTGACGATTATCTCGAGAGTGCAAAGTAGCCAAATGAAACTTTTACTGGATTTCCACTTATTTTATCAAATCTCATCTCCACCACACAGGACAAGTTTGCATCTGTTATAGTTTTGGAGAAAATTGTGGTCATTTCATTTATGCGCGAAATGTGCTCAGATTGCTTTTATATTGCATTTGGCACATGGTGACGATTATCTCGAGAGTGCAAAGTAGCCAAATGAAACTTTTACTGGATTTCCACTTATTTTATCAAATCTCATCTCCACCACACAGGACAAGTTTGCATCTGTTATAAATTTGGAGAAAATTGTGGTCATTTCATTTATGCGCGAAATGTGCTCAGATTGCTTTTATATTGCATTTGGCACATGGTGACGATTATCTCGAGAGTGCAAAGTAGCCAAATGAAACTTTTACTGGATTTCCACTTATTTTATCAAATCTCATCTCCACCACACAGGACAAGTTTGCATCTGTTATAGTTTTGGAGAAAATTGTGGTCATTTCATTTATGCGTGAAATGTGCTCAGATTGCTTTTATATTGCATTTGGCACATGGTGACGATTATCTCGAGAGTGCAAAGTAGCCAAATGAAACTTTTACTGGATTTCCACTTATTTTATCAAATCTCATCTCCACCACACAGGACAAGTTTGCATCTGTTATAGTTTTGGAGAAAATTGTGGTCATTTCATTTATGCGCGAAATGTGCTCAGATTGCTTTTATATTGCATTTGGCACATGGTGACGATTATCTCGAGAGTGCAAAGTAGCCAAATGAAACTTTTACTGGATTTCCACTTATTTTATCAAATCTCATCTCCACCACACAGGACAAGTTTGCATCTGTTATAGTTTTGGAGAAAATTGTGGTCATTTCATTTATGCGCGAAATGTGCTCAGATTGCTTTTATATTGCATTTGGCACATGGTGACGATTATCTCGAGAGTGCAAAGTAGCCAAATGAAACTTTTACTGGATTTCCACTTATTTTATCAAATCTCATCTCCACCACACAGGACAAGTTTGCATCTGTTATAGTTTTGGAGAAAATTGTGGTCATTTCATTTATGCGCGAAATGTGCTCAGATTGCTTTTATATTGCATTTGGCACATGGTGACAATTATCTCGAGAGTGCAAAGTAGCCAAATGAAACTTTTACTGGATTTCCACTTATTTTATCAAATCTCATCTCCACCACACAGGACAAGTTTGCATCTGTTATAGTTTTGGAGAAAATTGTGGTCATTTCATTTATGCGCGAAATGTGCTCAGATTGCTTTTATATTGCATTTGGCACATGGTGACGATTATCTCAAGAGTGCAAAGTAGCCAAATGAAACTTTTACTGGATTTCCACTTATTTTATCAAATCTCATCTCTACCACACAGGACAAGTTTGTATCTGTTATAGTTTTGGAGAAAATTGTGGTCATTTCATTTATGCGCGAAATGTGCTCAGTCTGCTTTTATATTGCATTTGGCACATGGTGACGATTATCTCGAGAGTGCAAAGTAGCCAAATGAAACTTTTACTGGATTTCCACTTATTGTATCAAATCTCATCTCCACCACACAGGACAAGTTTGCATCTGTTATAGTTTTGGAGAAAATTGTGGTCATTTCATTTATGCGCGAAATGTGCTCAGATTGCTTTTATATTGCATTTGGCACATGGTGACGATTATCTCGAGAGTGCAAAGTAGCCAAATGAAACTTTTACTGGATTTCCACTTATTTTATCAAATCTCATCTCCACCACACAGGACAAGTTTGCATCTGTTATAGTTTTGGAGAAAATTGTGGTCATTTCATTTATGCGTGAAATGTGCTCAGATTGCTTTTATATTGCATTTGGCACATGGTGACGATTATCTCGAGAGTGCAAAGTAGCCAAATGAAACTTTTACTGGATTTCCACTTATTTTATCAAATCTCATCTCCACCACACAGGACAAGTTTGCATCTGTTATAGTTTTGGAGAAAATTGTGGTCATTTCATTTATGCGCGAAATGTGCTCAGATTGCTTTTATATTGCATTTGGCACATGGTGACGATTATCTCGAGAGTGCAAAGTAGCCAAATGAAACTTTTACTGGATTTCTACTTATTTTATCAAATCTCATCTCCACCACACAGGACAAGTTTGCATCTGTTATAGTTTTGGAGAAAATTGTGGTCATTTCATTTATGCGTGAAATGTGCTCAGATTGCTTTTATATTGCATTTGGCACATGGTGACGATTATCTCGAGAGTGCAAAGAAGCCAAATGAAACTTTTACTGGATTTCCACTTATTTTATCAAATCTCATCTCCACCACACAGGACAAGTTTGCATCTGTTATAGTTTTGGAGAAAATTGTGGTCATTTCATTTATGCGCGAAATGTGCTCAGATTGCTTTTATATTGCATTTGGCACATGGTGACAATTATCTCGAGAGTGCAAAGTAGCCAAATGAAAGTTTTACTGGATTTCCACTTATTTTATCAAATCTCATCTCTACCACACAGGACAAGTTTGCATCTGTTATAGTTTTGGAGAAAATTGTGGTCATTTCATTTATGCGCGAAATGTGCTCAGATTGCTTTTATATTGCATTTGGCACATGGTGACGATTATCTCGAGAGTGCAAAGTAGCCAAATGAAACTTTTACTGGATTTCCACTTATTTTATCAAATCTCATCACCACACAGGACAAGTTTGCATCTGTTATAGTTTTGGAGAAAATTGTGGTCATTTCATTTATGCGCGAAATGTGCTCAGATTGCTTTTATATTGCATTTGGCACATGGTGACGATTATCTCGAGAGTGCAAAGTAGCCAAATGAAACATTTACTGGATTTCCACTTATTTTATCAAATCTCATCTCCACCACACAGGACAAGTTTGCATCTGTTATAGTTTTAGAGAAAATTGTGGTCATTTCATTTATGCGCGAAATGTGCTCAGATTGCTTTTATATTGCATTTGGCACATGGTGACGATTATCTCGAGAGTGCAAAGTAGCTAAATGAAACTTTTACTGGATTTCCACTTATTTTATCAAATCTCATCTCCACCACACAGGACAAGTTTGCATCTGTTATAGTTTTGGAGAAAATTGTGGTCATTTCATTTATGCGCGAAATGTGCTCAGATTGCTTTTTTATTGCATTTGGCACATGGTGACAATTATCTCGAGAGTGCAAAGTAGCCAAATGAAACTTTTACTGGATTTCCACTTATTTTATCAAATCTCATCTCCACCACACAGGACAAGTTTGCATCTGTTATAGTTTTGGAGAAAATTGTGGTCATTTCATTTATGCGCGAAATGTGCTCAGATTGCTTTTATATTGCATTTGGCACATGGTGACGATTATCTCGAGAGTGCAAAGTAGCCAAATGAAACTTTTACTGGATTTCCACTTATTTTATCAAATCTCATCTCCACCACACAGGACAAGTTTGCATCTGTTATAGTTTTGGAGAAAATTGTGGTCATTTCATTTATGCGCGAAATGTGCTCAGATTGCTTTTATATTGCATTTGGCACATGGTGACGATTATCTCGAGAGTGCAAAGTAGCCAAATGAAACTTTTACTGGATTTCCACTTATTTTATCAAATCTCATCTCCACCACACAGGACAAGTTTGCATCTGTTATAGTTTTGGAGAAAATTGTGGTCATTTCATTTATGCGCGAAATGTGCTCAGATTGCTTTTATATTGCATTTGGCACATGGTGACGATTATCTCGAGAGTGCAAAGTAGCCAAATGAAACTTTTACTGGATTTCCACTTATTTTATCAAATCTCATCTCCACCACACAGGACAAGTTTGCATCTGTTATAGTTTTGGAGAAAATTGTGGTCATTTCATTTATGCGCGAAATGTGCTCAGATTGCTTTTATATTGCATTTGGCACATGGTGACAATTATCTCGAGAGTGCAAAGTAGCCAAATGAAACTTTTACTGGATTTCCACTTATTTTATCAAATCTCATCTCCACCACACAGGACAAGTTTGCATCTGTTATAGTTTTGGATAAAATTGTGGTCATTTCATTTATGCGCGAAATGTGCTCAGATTGCTTTTATATTGCATTTGGCACATGGTGACGATTATCTCAAGAGTGCAAAGTAGCCAAATGAAACTTTTACTGGATTTCCACTTATTTTATCAAATCTCATCTCTACCACACAGGACAAGTTTGCATCTGTTATAGTTTTGGAGAAAATTGTGGTCATTTCATTTATGCGCGAAATGTGCTCAGTCTGCTTTTATATTGCATTTGGCACATGGTGACGATTATCTCGAGAGTGCAAAGTAGCCAAATGAAACTTTTACTGGATTTCCACTTATTGTATCAAATCTCATCTCCACCACACAGGACAAGTTTGCATCTGTTATAGTTTTGGAGAAAATTGTGGTCATTTCATTTATGCGCGAAATGTGCTCAGATTGCTTTTATATTGCATTTGGCACATGGTGACGATTATCTCGAGAGTGCAAAGTAGCCAAATGAAACTTTTACTGGATTTCCACTTATTTTATCAAATCTCATCTCCACCACACAGGACAAGTTTGCATCTGTTATAGTTTTGGAGAAAATTGTGGTCATTTCATTTATGCATGAAATGTGCTCAGATTGCTTTTATATTGCATTTGGCACATGGTGACGATTATCTCGAGAGTGCAAAGTAGCCAAATGAAACTTTTACTGGATTTCCACTTATTTTATCAAATCTCATCTCCACCACACAGGACAAGTTTGCATCTGTTATAGTTTTGGAGAAAATTGTGGTCATTTCATTTATGCGCGAAATGTGCTCAGATTGCTTTTATATTGCATTTGGCACATGGTGACGATTATCTCGAGAGTGCAAAGTAGCCAAATGAAACTTTTACTGGATTTCTACTTATTTTATCAAATCTCATCTTCACCACACAGGACAAGTTTGCATCTGTTATAGTTTTGGAGAAAATTGTGGTCATTTCATTTATGCGTGAAATGTGCTCAGATTGCTTTTATATTGCATTTGGCACATGGTGACGATTATCTCGAGAGTGCAAAGAAGCCAAATGAAACTTTTACTGGATTTCCACTTATTTTATCAAATCTCATCTCCACCACACAGGACAAGTTTGCATCTGTTATAGTTTTGGAGAAAATTGTGGTCATTTCATTTATGCGCGAAATGTGTTCAGATTGCTTTTATATTGCATTTGGCACATGGTGACGATTATCTCGAGAGTGCAAAGTAGCCAAATGAAACTTTTACTGGATTTCCACTTATTTTATCAAATCTCATCTCCACCACACAGGACAAGTTTGCATCTGTTATAGTTTTGGAGAAAATTGTGGTCATTTCATTTATGCGCGAAATGTGCTCAGATTGCTTTTATATTGCATTTGGCACATGGTGACGATTATCTCGAGAGTGCAAAGTAGCCAAATGAAACTTTTACTGGATTTCCACTTATTTTATCAAATCTCATCTCCACCACACAGGACAAGTTTGCATCTGTTATAGTTTTGGAGAAAATTGTGGTCATTTCATTTATGCGCGAAAGGTGCTCAGATTGCTTTTATATTGCATTTGGCACATGGTGACGATTATCTCGAGAGTGCAAAGTAGCCAAATGAAACATTTACTGGATTTCCACTTATTTTATCAAATCTCATCTCCACCACACAGGACAAGTTTGCATCTGTTATAGTTTTAGAGAAAATTGTGGTCATTTCATTTATGCGCGAAATGTGCTCAGATTGCTTTTATATTGCATTTGGCACATGGTGACGATTATCTCGAGAGTGCAAAGTAGCTAAATGAAACTTTTACTGGATTTCCACTTATTTTATCAAATCTCATCTCCACCACACAGGACAAGTTTGCATCTGTTATAGTTTTGGAGAAAATTGTGGTCATTTCATTTATGCGCGAAATGTGCTCAGATTGCTTTTTTATTGCATTTGGCACATGGTGACAATTATCTCGAGAGTGCAAAGTAGCCAAATGAAACTTTTACTGGATTTCCACTTATTTTATCAAATCTCATCTCCACCACACAGGACAAGTTTGCATCTGTTATAGTTTTGGAGAAAATTGTGGTCATTTCATTTATGCGCGAAATGTGCTCAGATTGCTTTTATATTGCATTTGGCACATGGTGACGATTATCTCGAGAGTGCAAAGTAGCCAAATGAAACTTTTACTGGATTTCCACTTATTTTATCAAATCTCATCTCCACCACACAGGACAAGTTTGCATCTGTTATAGTTTTGGAGAAAATTGTGGTCATTTCATTTATGCGCGAAATGTGCTCAGATTGCTTTTATATTGCATTTGGCACATGGTGACGATTATCTCGAGAGTGCAAAGTAGCCAAATGAAACTTTTACTGGATTTCCACTTATTTTATCAAATCTCATCTCCACCACACAGGACAAGTTTGCATCTGTTATAGTTTTGGAGAAAATTGTGGTCATTTCATTTATGCGCGAAATGTGCTCAGATTGCTTTTATATTGCATTTGGCACATGGTGACGATTATCTCGAGAGTGCAAAGTAGCCAAATGAAACTTTTACTGGATTTCCACTTATTTTATCAAATCTCATCTCCACCACACAGGACAAGTTTGCATCTGTTATAGTTTTGGAGAAAATTGTGGTCATTTCATTTATGCGCGAAATGTGCTCAGATTGCTTTTATATTGCATTTGGCACATGGTGACGATTATCTCGAGAGTGCAAAGTAGCCAAATGAAACTTTTACTGGATTTCCACTTATTTTATCAAATCTCATCTCCACCACACAGGACAAGTTTGCATCTGTTATAGTTTTGGAGAAAATTGTGGTCATTTCATTTATGCGCGAAATGTGCTCAGATTGCTTTTATATTGCATTTGGCACATGGTGACGATTATCTCAAGAGTGCAAAGTAGCCAAATGAAACTTTTACTGGATTTCCACTTATTTTATCAAATCTCATCTCTACCACACAGGACAAGTTTGCATCTGTTATAGTTTTGGAGAAAATTGTGGTCATTTCATTTATGCGCGAAATGTGCTCAGTCTGCTTTTATATTGCATTTGGCACATGGTGACGATTATCTCGAGAGTGCAAAGTAGCCAAATGAAACTTTTACTGGATTTCCACTTATTGTATCAAATCTCATCTCCACCACACAGGACAAGTTTGCATCTGTTATAGTTTTGGAGAAAATTGTGGTCATTTCATTTATGCGCGAAATGTGCTCAGATTGCTTTTATATTGCATTTGGCACATGGTGACGATTATCTCGAGAGTGCAAAGTAGCCAAATGAAACTTTTACTGGATTTCCACTTATTTTATCAAATCTCATCTCCACCACACAGGACAAGTTTGCATCTGTTATAGTTTTGGAGAAAATTGTGGTCATTTCATTTATGCGTGAAATGTGCTCAGATTGCTTTTATATTGCATTTGGCACATGGTGACGATTATCTCGAGAGTGCAAAGAAGCCAAATTAAACTTTTACTGGATTTCCACTTATTTTATCAAATCTCATCTCCACCACACAGGACAAGTTTGCATCTGTTATAGTTTTGGAGAAAATTGTGGTCATTTCATTTATGCGCGAAATGTGCTCAGATTGCTTTTATATTGCATTTGGCACATGGTGACGATTATCTCGAGAGTGCAAAGTAGCCAAATGAAACTTTTACTGGATTTCCACTTATTTTATCAAATCTCCTCTCCACCACACAGGACAAGTTTGCATCTGTTATAGTTTTGGAGAAAATTGTGGTCATTTCATTTATGCGTGAAATGTGCTCAGATTGCTTTTATATTGCATTTGGCACATGGTGACGATTATCTCGAGAGTGCAAAGAAGCCAAATGAAACTTTTACTGGATTTCCACTTATTTTATCAAATCTCATCTCCACCACACAGGACAAGTTTGCATCTGTTATAGTTTTGGAGAAAATTGTGGTCATTTCATTTATGCGCGAAATGTGCTCAGATTGCTTTTATGTTGCATTTGGCACATGGTGACGATTATCTCGAGAGTGCAAAGTAGCCAAATGAAACTTTTACTGGATTTCCACTTATTTTTATCAAATCTCATCTCCACCACACAGGACAAGTTTGCATCTGTTATAGTTTTGGAGAAAATTGTGGTCATTTCATTTATGCGCGAAATGTGCTCAGATTGCTTTTATATTGCATTTGGCACATGGTGACGATTATCTCGAGAGTGCAAAGTAGCCAAATGAAACTTTTACTGGATTTCCACTTATTTTATCAAATCTCATCTCCACCACACAGGACAAGTTTGCATCTGTTATAGTTTTGGAGAAAATTGTGGTCATTTCATTTATGCGCGAAATGTGCTCAGATTGCTTTTATATTGCATTTGGCACATGGTGACGATTATCTCGAGAGTGCAAAGTAGCCAAATGAAACTTTTACTGGATTTCCACTTATTTTATCAAATCTCATCTCCACCACACAGGACAAGTTTGCATCTGTTATAGTTTTGGAGAAAATTGTGGTCATTTTATTTATGCGCGAAATGTGCTCAGATTGCTTTTATATTGCATTTGGCACATGGTGACGATTATCTCGAGAGTGCAAAGTAGCCAAATGAAACTTTTACTGGATTTCCACTTATTTTATCAAATCTCATCTCCACCACACAGGACAAGTTTGCATCTGTTATAGTTTTGGAGAAAATTGGGGTCATTTCATTTATGCGCGAAATGTGCTCAGATTGCTTTTATATTGCATTTGGCACATGGTGACAATTATCTCGAGAGTGCAAAGTAGCCAAATGAAACTTTTACTGGATTTCCACTTATTTTATCAAATCTCATCTCCACCACACAGGACAAGTTTGCATCTGTTATAGTTTTGGAGAAAATTGTGGTCATTTCATTTATGCGCGAAATGTGCTCAGATTGCTTTTATATTGCATTTGGCACATGGTGACGATTATCTCAAGAGTGCAAAGTAGCCAAATGAAACTTTTACTGGATTTCCACTTATTTTATCAAATCTCATCTCTACCACACAGGACAAGTTTGCATCTGTTATAGTTTTGGAGAAAATTGTGGTCATTTCATTTATGCGCGAAATGTGCTCAGATTGCTTTTATATTGCATTTGGCACATGGTGACAATTATCTCGAGAGTGCAAAGTAGCCAAATGAAACTTTTACTGGATTTCCACTTATGTTATTAAATCTCATCTCCACCACACAGGACAAGTTTGCATCTGTTATAGTTTTGGAGAAAATTGTGGTCATTTCATTTATGCGCGAAATGTGCTCAGATTGCTTTTATATTGCATTTGGCACATGGTGACGATTATCTCGAGAGTGCAAAGTAGCCAAATGAAACTTTTACTGGATTTCCACTTATTTTATCAAATCTCATCTCCACCACACAGGACAAGTTTGCATCTGTTATAGTTTTGGAGAAAATTGTGGTCATTTCATTTATGCGCGAAATGTGCTCAGATTGCTTTTATATTGCATTTGGCACATGGTGACGATTATCTCGAGAGTGCAAAGTAGCCAAATGAAACTTTTACTGGATTTCCACTTTTTTTATCAAATCTCATCTCCACCACACAGGACAAGTTTGCATCTGTTATAGTTTTGGAGAAAATTGTGGTCATTTCATTTATGCGCGAAATGTGCTCAGATTGCTTTTATATTGCATTTGGCACATGGTGACAATTATCTCGAGAGTGCAAAGTAGCCAAATGAAACTTTTACTGGATTTCCACTTATTTTATCAAATCTCATCTCCACCACACAGGACAAGTTTGCATCTGTTATAGTTTTGGAGAAAATTGTGGTCATTTCATTTATGCGTGAAATGTGCTCAGATTGCTTTTATATTGCATTTGGCACATGGTGACGATTATCTCGAGAGTGCAAAGAAGCCAAATGAAACTTTTACTGGATTTCCACTTATTTTATCAAATCTCATCTCCACCACACAGGACAAGTTTGCATCTGTTACAGTTTTGGAGAAAATTGTGGTCATTTCATTTATGCGCGAAATGTGCTCAGATTGCTTTTATATTGCATTTGGCACATGGTGACGATTATCTCGAGTGTGCAAAGTAGCCAAATGAAACTTTTACTGGATTTCCACTTATTTTATCAAATCTCATCTCCACCACACAGGACAAGTTTGCATCTGTTATAGTTTTGGAGAAAATTGTGGTCATTTCATTTATGCGTGAAATGTGCTGATTGCTTTTATATTGCATTTGGCACATGGTGACGATTATCTCGAGAGTGCAAAGTAGCCAAATGAAACTTTTACTGGATTTCCACTTATTTTATCAAATCTCATCTCCACCACACAGGACAAGTTTGCATCTGTTATAGTTTTGGAGAAAATTGTGGTCATTTCATTTATGCGCGAAATGTGCTCAGATTGCTTTTATGTTGCATTTGGCACATGGTGACGATTATCTCGAGAGTGCAAAGTAGCCAAATGAAACTTTTACTGGATTTCCACTTATTTTTATCAAATCTCATCTCCACCACACAGGACAAGTTTGCATCTGTTATAGTTTTGGAGAAAATTGTGGTCATTTCATTTATGCGCGAAATGTGCTCAGATTGCTTTTATATTGCATTTGGCACATGGTGACGATTATCTCGAGAGTGCAAAGTAGCCAAATGAAACTTTTACTGGATTTCCACTTATTTTATCAAATCTCATCTCCACCACACAGGACAAGTTTGCATCTGTTATAGTTTTGGAGAAAATTGTGGTCATTTCATTTATGCGCGAAATGTGCTCAGATTGCTTTTATATTGCATTTGGCACATGGTGACAATTATCTCGAGAGTGCAAAGTAGCCAAATGAAACTTTTACTGGATTTCCACTTATTTTATCAAATCTCATCTCCACCACACAGGACAAGTTTGCATCTGTTATAGTTTTGGAGAAAATTGTGGTCATTTCATTTATGCGCGAAATGTGCTCAGATTGCTTTTATATTGCATTTGGCACATGGTGACGATTATCTCGAGAGTGCAAAGTAGCCAAATGAAACTTTTACTGGATTTCCACTTATTTTATCAAATCTCATCTCCACCACACAGGACAAGTTTGCATCTGTTATAGTTTTGGAGAAAATTGTGGTCATTTCATTTATGCGCGAAATGTGCTCAGATTGCTTTTATATTGCATTTGGCACATGGTGACGATTATCTCGAGAGTGCAAAGTAGCCAAATGAAACTTTTACTGGATTTCCACTTATTTTATCAAATCTCATCTCCACCACACAGGACAAGTTTGCATCTGTTATAGTTTTGGAGAAAATTGTGGTCATTTCATTTATGCGCGAAATGTGCTCAGATTGCTTTTATATTGCATTTGCCACATGGTGACGATTATCTCGAGAGTGCAAAGTAGCCAAATGAAACTTTTACTGGATTTCCACTTATTTTATCAAATCTCATCTCCACCACACAGGACAAGTTTGCATCTGTTATAGTTTTGGAGAAAATTGTGGTCATTTCATTTATGCGCGAAATGTGCTCAGATTGCTTTTATATTGCATTTGGCACATGGTGACGATTATCTCAAGAGTGCAAAGTAGCCAAATGAAACTTTTACTGGATTTCCACTTATTTTATCAAATCTCATCTCTACCACACAGGACAAGTTTGCATCTGTTATAGTTTTGGAGAAAATTGTGGTCATTTCATTTATGCGCGAAATGTGCTCAGTCTGCTTTTATATTGCATTTGGCACATGGTGACGATTATCTCGAGAGTGCAAAGTAGCCAAATGAAACTTTTACTGGATTTCCACTTATTGTATCAAATCTCATCTCCACCACACAGGACAAGTTTGCATCTGTTATAGTTTTGGAGAAAATTGTGGTCATTTCATTTATGCGCGAAATGTGCTCAGATTGCTTTTATATTGCATTTGGCACATGGTGACGATTATCTCGAGAGTGCAAAGTAGCCAAATGAAACTTTTACTGGATTTCCACTTATTTTATCAAATCTCATCTCCACCACACAGGACAAGTTTGCATCTGTTATAGTTTTGGAGAAAATTGTGGTCATTTCATTTATGCGTGAAATGTGCTCAGATTGCTTTTATATTGCATTTGGCACATGGTGACGATTATCTCGAGAGTGCAAAGAAGCCAAATTAAACTTTTACTGGATTTCCACTTATTTTATCAAATCTCATCTCCACCACACAGGACAAGTTTGCATCTGTTATAGTTTTGGAGAAAATTGTGGTCATTTCATTTATGCGCGAAATGTGCTCAGATTGCTTTTATATTGCATTTGGCACATGGTGACGATTATCTCGAGAGTGCAAAGTAGCCAAATGAAACTTTTACTGGATTTCCACTTATTTTATCAAATCTCCTCTCCACCACACAGGACAAGTTTGCATCTGTTATAGTTTTGGAGAAAATTGTGGTCATTTCATTTATGCGTGAAATGTGCTCAGATTGCTTTTATATTGCATTTGGCACATGGTGACGATTATCTCGAGAGTGCAAAGAAGCCAAATGAAACTTTTACTGGATTTCCACTTATTTTATCAAATCTCATCTCCACCACACAGGACAAGTTTGCATCTGTTATAGTTTTGGAGAAAATTGTGGTCATTTCATTTATGCGCGAAATGTGCTCAGATTGCTTTTATGTTGCATTTGGCACATGGTGACGATTATCTCGAGAGTGCAAAGTAGCCAAATGAAACTTTTACTGGATTTCCACTTATTTTTATCAAATCTCATCTCCACCACACAGGACAAGTTTGCATCTGTTATAGTTTTGGAGAAAATTGTGGTCATTTCATTTATGCGCGAAATGTGCTCAGATTGCTTTTATATTGCATTTGGCACATGGTGACGATTATCTCGAGAGTGCAAAGTAGCCAAATGAAACTTTTACTGGATTTCCACTTATTTTATCAAATCTCATCTCCACCACACAGGACAAGTTTGCATCTGTTATAGTTTTGGAGAAAATTGTGGTCATTTCATTTATGCGCGAAATGTGCTCAGATTGCTTTTATATTGCATTTGGCACATGGTGACGATTATCTCGAGAGTGCAAAGTAGCCAAATGAAACTTTTACTGGATTTCCACTTATTTTATCAAATCTCATCTCCACCACACAGGACAAGTTTGCATCTGTTATAGTTTTGGAGAAAATTGTGGTCATTTTATTTATGCGCGAAATGTGCTCAGATTGCTTTTATATTGCATTTGGCACATGGTGACGATTATCTCGAGAGTGCAAAGTAGCCAAATGAAACTTTTACTGGATTTCCACTTATTTTATCAAATCTCATCTCCACCACACAGGACAAGTTTGCATCTGTTATAGTTTTGGAGAAAATTGGGGTCATTTCATTTATGCGCGAAATGTGCTCAGATTGCTTTTATATTGCATTTGGCACATGGTGACAATTATCTCGAGAGTGCAAAGTAGCCAAATGAAACTTTTACTGGATTTCCACTTATTTTATCAAATCTCATCTCCACCACACAGGACAAGTTTGCATCTGTTATAGTTTTGGAGAAAATTGTGGTCATTTCATTTATGCGCGAAATGTGCTCAGATTGCTTTTATATTGCATTTGGCACATGGTGACGATTATCTCAAGAGTGCAAAGTAGCCAAATGAAACTTTTACTGGATTTCCACTTATTTTATCAAATCTCATCTCTACCACACAGGACAAGTTTGCATCTGTTATAGTTTTGGAGAAAATTGTGGTCATTTCATTTATGCGCGAAATGTGCTCAGATTGCTTTTATATTGCATTTGGCACATGGTGACAATTATCTCGAGAGTGCAAAGTAGCCAAATGAAACTTTTACTGGATTTCCACTTATGTTATTAAATCTCATCTCCACCACACAGGACAAGTTTGCATCTGTTATAGTTTTGGAGAAAATTGTGGTCATTTCATTTATGCGCGAAATGTGCTCAGATTGCTTTTATATTGCATTTGGCACATGGTGACGATTATCTCGAGAGTGCAAAGTAGCCAAATGAAACTTTTACTGGATTTCCACTTATTTTATCAAATCTCATCTCCACCACACAGGACAAGTTTGCATCTGTTATAGTTTTGGAGAAAATTGTGGTCATTTCATTTATGCGCGAAATGTGCTCAGATTGCTTTTATATTGCATTTGGCACATGGTGACGATTATCTCGAGAGTGCAAAGTAGCCAAATGAAACTTTTACTGGATTTCCACTTTTTTTATCAAATCTCATCTCCACCACACAGGACAAGTTTGCATCTGTTATAGTTTTGGAGAAAATTGTGGTCATTTCATTTATGCGCGAAATGTGCTCAGATTGCTTTTATATTGCATTTGGCACATGGTGACAATTATCTCGAGAGTGCAAAGTAGCCAAATGAAACTTTTACTGGATTTCCACTTATTTTATCAAATCTCATCTCCACCACACAGGACAAGTTTGCATCTGTTATAGTTTTGGAGAAAATTGTGGTCATTTCATTTATGCGTGAAATGTGCTCAGATTGCTTTTATATTGCATTTGGCACATGGTGACGATTATCTCGAGAGTGCAAAGAAGCCAAATGAAACTTTTACTGGATTTCCACTTATTTTATCAAATCTCATCTCCACCACACAGGACAAGTTTGCATCTGTTACAGTTTTGGAGAAAATTGTGGTCATTTCATTTATGCGCGAAATGTGCTCAGATTGCTTTTATATTGCATTTGGCACATGGTGACGATTATCTCGAGTGTGCAAAGTAGCCAAATGAAACTTTTACTGGATTTCCACTTATTTTATCAAATCTCATCTCCACCACACAGGACAAGTTTGCATCTGTTATAGTTTTGGAGAAAATTGTGGTCATTTCATTTATGCGTGAAATGTGCTGATTGCTTTTATATTGCATTTGGCACATGGTGACGATTATCTCGAGAGTGCAAAGTAGCCAAATGAAACTTTTACTGGATTTCCACTTATTTTATCAAATCTCATCTCCACCACACAGGACAAGTTTGCATCTGTTATAGTTTTGGAGAAAATTGTGGTCATTTCATTTATGCGCGAAATGTGCTCAGATTGCTTTTATGTTGCATTTGGCACATGGTGACGATTATCTCGAGAGTGCAAAGTAGCCAAATGAAACTTTTACTGGATTTCCACTTATTTTTATCAAATCTCATCTCCACCACACAGGACAAGTTTGCATCTGTTATAGTTTTGGAGAAAATTGTGGTCATTTCATTTATGCGCGAAATGTGCTCAGATTGCTTTTATATTGCATTTGGCACATGGTGACGATTATCTCGAGAGTGCAAAGTAGCCAAATGAAACTTTTACTGGATTTCCACTTATTTTATCAAATCTCATCTCCACCACACAGGACAAGTTTGCATCTGTTATAGTTTTGGAGAAAATTGTGGTCATTTCATTTATGCGCGAAATGTGCTCAGATTGCTTTTATATTGCATTTGGCACATGGTGACAATTATCTCGAGAGTGCAAAGTAGCCAAATGAAACTTTTACTGGATTTCCACTTATTTTATCAAATCTCATCTCCACTACACAGGACAAGTTTGCATCTGTTATAGTTTTGGAGAAAATTGTGGTCATTTCATTTATGCGCGAAATGTGCTCAGATTGCTTTTATATTGCATTTGGCAAATGGTGACGATTATCTCGAGAGTGCAAAGAAGCCAAATGAAACTTTTACTGGATTTCCACTTATTTTATCAAATCTCATCTCCACCACACAGGACAAGTTTGCATCTGTTATAGTTTTGGAGAAAATTGTGGTCATTTCATTTATGCGCGAAATGTGCTCAGATTGCTTTTATGTTGCATTTGGCACATGGTGACGATTATCTCGAGAGTGCAAAGTAGCCAAATGAAACTTTTACTGGATTTCCACTTATTTTTATCAAATCTCATCTCCACCACACAGGACAAGTTTGCATCTGTTATAGTTTTGGAGAAAATTGTGGTCATTTCATTTATGCGCGAAATGTGCTCAGATTGCTTTTATATTGCATTTGGCACATGGTGACGATTATCTCGAGAGTGCAAAGTAGCCAAATGAAACTTTTACTGGATTTCCACTTATTTTATCAAATCTCATCTCCACCACACAGGACAAGTTTGCATCTGTTATAGTTTTGGAGAAAATTGTGGTCATTTCATTTATGTGCGAAATGTGCTCAGATTGCTTTTATATTGCATTTGGCACATGGTGACGATTATCTCGAGAGTGCAAAGTAGCCAAATGAAACTTTTACTGGATTTCCACTTACTTTATCAAATCTCATCTCCACCACACAGGACAAGTTTGCATCTGTTATAGTTTTGGAGAAAATTGGGGTCATTTCATTTATGCGCGAAATGTGCTCAGATTGCTTTTATATTGCATTTGGCACATGGTGACAATTATCTCGAGAGTGCAAAGTAGCCAAATGAAACTTTTACTGGATTTCCACTTATTTTATCAAATCTCATCTCCACCACACAGGACAAGTTTGCATCTGTTATAGTTTTGGAGAAAATTGTGGTCATTTCATTTATGCGCGAAATGTGCTCAGATTGCTTTTATATTGCATTTGGCACATGGTGACGATTATCTCGAGAGTGCAAAGTAGCCAAATGAAACTTTTACTGGATTTCCACTTATTTTATCAAATCTCATCTCCACCACACAGGACAAGTTTGCATCTGTTATAGTTTTGGAGAAAATTGTGGTCATTTCATTTATGCGTGAAATGTGCTGATTGCTTTTATATTGCATTTGGCACATGGTGACGATTATCTCGAGAGTGCAAAGTAGCCAAATGAAACTTTTACTGGATTTCCACTTATTTTATCAAATCTCATCTCCACCACACAGGACAAGTTTGCATCTGTTATAGTTTTGGAGAAAATTGTGGTCATTTCATTTATGCGCGAAATGTGCTCAGATTGCTTTTATGTTGCATTTGGCACATGGTGACGATTATCTCGAGAGTGCAAAGTAGCCAAATGAAACTTTTACTGGATTTCCACTTATTTTTATCAAATCTCATCTCCACCACACAGGACAAGTTTGCATCTGTTATAGTTTTGGAGAAAATTGTGGTCATTTCATTTATGCGCGAAATGTGCTCAGATTGCTTTTATATTGCATTTGGCACATGGTGACGATTATCTCGAGAGTGCAAAGTAGCCAAATGAAACTTTTACTGGATTTCCACTTATTTTATCAAATCTCATCTCCACCACACAGGACAAGTTTGCATCTGTTATAGTTTTGGAGAAAATTGTGGTCATTTCATTTATGCGCGAAATGTGCTCAGATTGCTTTTATATTGCATTTGGCACATGGTGACGATTATCTCGAGAGTGCAAAGTAGCCAAATGAAACTTTTACTGGATTTCCACTTATTTTATCAAATCTCATCTCCACCACACAGGACAAGTTTGCATCTGTTATAGTTTTGGAGAAAATTGTGGTCATTTTATTTATGCGCGAAATGTGCTCAGATTGCTTTTATATTGCATTTGGCACATGGTGACGATTATCTCGAGAGTGCAAAGAAGCCAAATGAAACTTTTACTGGATTTCCACTTATTTTATCAAATCTCATCTCCACCACACAGGACAAGTTTGCATCTGTTATAGTTTTGGAGAAAATTGGGGTCATTTCATTTATGCGCGAAATGTGCTCAGATTGCTTTTATATTGCATTTGGCACATGGTGACAATTATCTCGAGAGTGCAAAGTAGCCAAATGAAACTTTTACTGGATTTCCACTTATTTTATCAAATCTCATCTCCACCACACAGGACAAGTTTGCATCTGTTATAGTTTTGGAGAAAATTGTGGTCATTTCATTTATGCGCGAAATGTGCTCAGATTGCTTTTATATTGCATTTGGCACATGGTGACGATTATCTCGAGAGTGCAAAGTAGCCAAATGAAACTTTTACTGGATTTCCACTTATTTTATCAAATCTCATCTCCACCACACAGGACAAGTTTGCATCTGTTATAGTTTTGGAGAAAATTGTGGTCATTTCATTTATGCGCGAAATGTGCTCAGATTGCTTTTATATTGCATTTGGCACATGGTGACGATTATCTCGAGAGTGCAAAGTAGCCAAATGAAACTTTTACTGGATTTCCACTTATTTTATCAAATCTCATCTCCACCACACGGGACAAGTTTGCATCTGTTATAGTTTTGGAGAAAATTGTGGTCATTTCATTTATGCGCGAAATGTGCTCAGATTGCTTTTATATTGCATTTGGCACATGGTGACGATTATCTCGAGAGTGCAAAGTAGCCAAATGAAACTTTTACTGGATTTCCACTTATTTGATCAAATCTCATCTCCACCACACAGGACAAGTTTGCATCTGTTATAGTTTTGGAGAAAATTGGGGTCATTTCATTTATGCGCGAAATGTGCTCAGATTGCTTTTATATTGCATTTGGCACATGGTGACAATTATCTCGAGAGTGCAAAGTAGCCAAATGAAACTTTTACTGGATTTCCACTTATTTTATCAAATCTCATCTCCACCACACAGGACAAGTTTGCATCTGTTATAGTTTTGGAGAAAATTGTGGTCATTTCATTTATGCGCGAAATGTGCTCAGATTGCTTTTATATTGCATTTGGCACATGGTGACGATTATCTCGAGAGTGCAAAGTAGCCAAATGAAACTTTTACTGGATTTCCACTTATTTTATCAAATCTCATCTCCACCACACAGGACAAGTTTGCATCTGTTATAGTTTTGGAGAAAATTGTGGTCATTTCATTTATGCGTGAAATGTGCTGATTGCTTTTATATTGCATTTGGCACATGGTGACGATTATCTCGAGAGTGCAAAGTAGCCAAATGAAACTTTTACTGGATTTCCACTTATTTTATCAAATCTCATCTCCACCACACAGGACAAGTTTGCATCTGTTATAGTTTTGGAGAAAATTGTGGTCATTTCATTTATGCGCGAAATGTGCTCAGATTGCTTTTATGTTGCATTTGGCACATGGTGACGATTATCTCGAGAGTGCAAAGTAGCCAAATGAAACTTTTACTGGATTTCCACTTATTTTTATCAAATCTCATCTCCACCACACAGGACAAGTTTGCATCTGTTATAGTTTTGGAGAAAATTGTGGTCATTTCATTTATGCGCGAAATGTGCTCAGATTGCTTTTATATTGCATTTGGCACATGGTGACGATTATCTCGAGAGTGCAAAGTAGCCAAATGAAACTTTTACTGGATTTCCACTTATTTTATCAAATCTCATCTCCACCACACAGGACAAGTTTGCATCTGTTATAGTTTTGGAGAAAATTGTGGTCATTTCATTTATGCGCGAAATGTGCTCAGATTGCTTTTATATTGCATTTGGCACATGGTGACGATTATCTCGAGAGTGCAAAGTAGCCAAATGAAACTTTTACTGGATTTCCACTTATTTTATCAAATCTCATCTCCACCACACAGGACAAGTTTGCATCTGTTATAGTTTTGGAGAAAATTGTGGTCATTTTATTTATGCGCGAAATGTGCTCAGATTGCTTTTATATTGCATTTGGCACATGGTGACGATTATCTCGAGAGTGCAAAGAAGCCAAATGAAACTTTTACTGGATTTCCACTTATTTTATCAAATCTCATCTCCACCACACAGGACAAGTTTGCATCTGTTATAGTTTTGGAGAAAATTGGGGTCATTTCATTTATGCGCGAAATGTGCTCAGATTGCTTTTATATTGCATTTGGCACATGGTGACAATTATCTCGAGAGTGCAAAGTAGCCAAATGAAACTTTTACTGGATTTCCACTTATTTTATCAAATCTCATCTCCACCACACAGGACAAGTTTGCATCTGTTATAGTTTTGGAGAAAATTGTGGTCATTTCATTTATGCGCGAAATGTGCTCAGATTGCTTTTATATTGCATTTGGCACATGGTGACGATTATCTCGAGAGTGCAAAGTAGCCAAATGAAACTTTTACTGGATTTCCACTTATTTTATCAAATCTCATCTCCACCACACAGGACAAGTTTGCATCTGTTATAGTTTTGGAGAAAATTGTGGTCATTTCATTTATGCGCGAAATGTGCTCAGATTGCTTTTATATTGCATTTGGCACATGGTGACGATTATCTCGAGAGTGCAAAGTAGCCAAATGAAACTTTTACTGGATTTCCACTTATTTTATCAAATCTCATCTCCACCACACAGGACAAGTTTGCATCTGTTATAGTTTTGGAGAAAATTGTGGTCATTTCATTTATGCGCGAAATGTGCTCAGATTGCTTTTATATTGCATTTGGCACATGGTGACGATTATCTCGAGAGTGCAAAGTAGCCAAATGAAACTTTTACTGGATTTCCACTTATTTGATCAAATCTCATCTCCACCACACAGGACAAGTTTGCATCTGTTATAGTTTTGGAGAAAATTGTGGTCATTTCATTTATGCGCGAAATGTGCTCAGATTGCTTTTATATTGCATTTGGCACATGGTGACGATTATCTCGAGAGTGCAAAGTAGCCAAATGAAACTTTTACTGGATTTCCACTTATTTTATCAAATCTCATCTCCACCACACAGGACAAGTTTTCATCTGTTATAGTTTTGGAGAAAATTGTGGTCATTTCATTTATGCGCGAAATGTGCTCAGATTGCTTTTATATTGCATTTGGCACATGGTGACAATTATCTCGAGAGTGCAAAGTAGCCAAATGAAACTTTTACTGGATTTCCACTTATTTTATCAAATCTCATCTCCACCACACAGGACAAGTTTGCATCTGTTATAGTTTTGGAGAAAATTGTGGTCATTTCATTTATGCGTGAAATGTGCTCAGATTGCTTTTATATTGCATTTGGCACATGGTGACGATTATCTCGAGAGTGCAAAGAAGCCAAATGAAACTTTTACTGGATTTCCACTTATTTTATCAAATCTCATCTCCACCACACAGGACAAGTTTGCATCTGTTATAGTTTTGGAGAAAATTGTGGTCATTTCATTTATGCGCGAAATGTGCTCAGATTGCTTTTATATTGCATTTGGCAAATGGTGACGATTATCTCGAGAGTGCAAAGAAGCCAAATGAAACTTTTACTGGATTTCCACTTATTTTATCAAATCTCATCTCCACCACACAGGACAAGTTTGCATCTGTTATAGTTTTGGAGAAAATTGTGGTCATTTCATTTATGCGCGAAATGTGCTCAGATTGCTTTTATGTTGCATTTGGCACATGGTGACGATTATCTCGAGAGTGCAAAGTAGCCAAATGAAACTTTTACTGGATTTCCACTTATTTTTATCAAATCTCATCTCCACCACACAGGACAAGTTTGCATCTGTTATAGTTTTGGAGAAAATTGTGGTCATTTCATTTATGCGCGAAATGTGCTCAGATTGCTTTTATATTGCATTTGGCACATGGTGACGATTATCTCGAGAGTGCAAAGTAGCCAAATGAAACTTTTACTGGATTTCCACTTATTTTATCAAATCTCATCTCCACCACACAGGACAAGTTTGCATCTGTTATAGTTTTGGAGAAAATTGTGGTCATTTCATTTATGTGCGAAATGTGCTCAGATTGCTTTTATATTGCATTTGGCACATGGTGACGATTATCTCGAGAGTGCAAAGTAGCCAAATGAAACTTTTACTGGATTTCCACTTATTTTATCAAATCTCATCTCCACCACACAGGACAAGTTTGCATCTGTTATAGTTTTGGAGAAAATTGGGGTCATTTCATTTATGCGCGAAATGTGCTCAGATTGCTTTTATATTGCATTTGGCACATGGTGACAATTATCTCGAGAGTGCAAAGTAGCCAAATGAAACTTTTACTGGATTTCCACTTATTTTATCAAATCTCATCTCCACCACACAGGACAAGTTTGCATCTGTTATAGTTTTGGAGAAAATTGTGGTCATTTCATTTATGCGTGAAATGTGCTCAGATTGCTTTTATATTGCATTTGGCACATGGTGACGATTATCTCGAGAGTGCAAAGAAGCCAAATGAAACTTTTACTGGATTTCCACTTATTTTATCAAATCTCATCTCCACCACAGAGGACAAGTTTGCATCTGTTATAGTTTTGGAGAAAATTGTGGTCATTTCATTCATGCGCGAAATGTGCTCAGATTGCTTTTATGTTTTTTATGTTGCATTTGGCACATGGTGACGATTATCTCGAGAGTGCAAAGTAGCCAAATGAAACTTTTACTGGATTTCCACTTATTTTTATCAAATCTCATCTCCACCACACAGGACAAGTTTGCATCTGTTATAGTTTTGGAGAAAATTGTGGTCATTTCATTTATGCGCGAAATGTGCTCAGATTGCTTTTATATTGCATTTGGCACATGGTGACGATTATCTCGAGAGTTCAAAGTAGCCAAATGAAACTTTTACTGGATTTCCACTTATTTTATCAAATCTCATCTCCACCACACAGGACAAGTTTGCATCTGTTATAGTTTTGGAGAAAATTGTGGTCATTTCATTTATGCGCGAAATGTGCTCAGATTGCTTTTATATTGCATTTGGCACATGGTGACGATTATCTCGAGAGTGCAAAGTAGCCAAATGAAACTTTTACTGGATTTCCACTTATTTTATCAAATCTCATCTCCACCACACAGGACAAGTTTGCATCTGTTATAGTTTTGGAGAAAATTGTGGTCATTTCATTTATGCGCGAAATGTGCTCAGATTGCTTTTATATTGCATTTGGCACATGGTGACGATTATCTCGAGAGTGCAAAGTAGCCAAATGAAACTTTTACTGGATTTCCACTTATTTGATCAAATCTCATCTCCACCACACAGGACAAGTTTGCATCTGTTATAGTTTTGGAGAAAATTGTGGTCATTTCATTTATGCGCGAAATGTGCTCAGATTGCTTTTATATTGCATTTGGCACATGGTGACGATTATCTCGAGAGTGCAAAGTAGCCAAATGAAACTTTTACTGGATTTCCACTTATTTTATCAAATCTCATCTCCACCACACAGGACAAGTTTGCATCTGTTATAGTTTTGGAGAAAATTGTGGTCATTTCATTTATGCGCGAAATGTGCTCAGATTGCTTTTATATTGCATTTGGCACATGGTGACAATTATCTCGAGAGTGCAAAGTAGCCAAATGAAACTTTTACTGGATTTCCACTTATTTTATCAAATTTCATCTCCACCACACAGGACAAGTTTGCATCTGTTATAGTTTTGGAGAAAATTGTGGTCATTTCATTTATGCGTGAAATGTGCTCAGATTGCTTTTATATTGCATTTGGCACATGGTGACGATTATCTCGAGAGTGCAAAGAAGCCAAATGAAACTTTTACTGGATTTCCACTTATTTTATCAAATCTCATCTCCACCACACAGGACAAGTTTGCATCTGTTATAGTTTTGGAGAAAATTGTGGTCATTTCATTTATGCGCGAAATGTGCTCAGATTGCTTTTATATTGCATTTGGCAAATGGTGACGATTATCTCGAGAGTGCAAAGAAGCCAAATGAAACTTTTACTGGATTTCCACTTATTTTATCAAATCTCATCTCCACCACACAGGACAAGTTTGCATCTGTTATAGTTTTGGAGAAAATTGTGGTCATTTCATTTATGCGCGAAATGTGCTCAGATTGCTTTTATGTTGCATTTGGCACATGGTGACGATTATCTCGAGAGTGCAAAGTAGCCAAATGAAACTTTTACTGGATTTCCACTTATTTTTATCAAATCTCATCTCCACCACACAGGACAAGTTTGCATCTGTTATAGTTTTGGAGAAAATTGTGGTCATTTCATTTATGCGCGAAATGTGCTCAGATTGCTTTTATATTGCATTTGGCACATGGTGACGATTATCTCGAGAGTGCAAAGTAGCCAAATGAAACTTTTACTGGATTTCCACTTATTTTATCAAATCTCATCTCCACCACACAGGACAAGTTTGCATCTGTTATAGTTTTGGAGAAAATTGTGGTCATTTCATTTATGTGCGAAATGTGCTCAGATTGCTTTTATATTGCATTTGGCACATGGTGACGATTATCTCGAGAGTGCAAAGTAGCCAAATGAAACTTTTACTGGATTTCCACTTATTTTATCAAATCTCATCTCCACCACACAGGACAAGTTTGCATCTGTTATAGTTTTGGAGAAAATTGGGGTCATTTCATTTATGCGCGAAATGTGCTCAGATTGCTTTTATATTGCATTTGGCACATGGTGACAATTATCTCGAGAGTGCAAAGTAGCCAAATGAAACTTTTACTGGATTTCCACTTATTTTATCAAATCTCATCTCCACCACACAGGACAAGTTTGCATCTGTTATAGTTTTGGAGAAAATTGTGGTCATTTCATTTATGCGCGAAATGTGCTCAGATTGCTTTTATATTGCATTTGGCACATGGTGACGATTATCTCGAGAGTGCAAAGTAGCCAAATGAAAACTTTACTGGATTTCCACTTATTTTATCAAATCTCATCTCCACCACACAGGACAAGTTTGCATCTGTTATAGTTTTGGAGAAAATTGTGGTCATTTCATTTATGCGTGAAATGTGCTCAGATTGCTTTTATATTGCATTTGGCACATGGTGACGATTATCTCGAGAGTGCAAAGAAGCCAAATGAAACTTTTACTGGATTTCCACTTATTTTATCAAATCTCATCTCCACCACAGAGGACAAGTTTGCATCTGTTATAGTTTTGGAGAAAATTGTGGTCATTTCATTTATGCGCGAAATGTGCTCAGATTGCTTTTATGTTTTTTATGTTGCATTTGGCACATGGTGACGATTATCTCGAGAGTGCAAAGTAGCCAAATGAAACTTTTACTGGATTTCCACTTATTTTTATCAAATCTCATCTCCACCACACAGGACAAGTTTGCATCTGTTATAGTTTTGGAGAAAATTGTGGTCATTTCATTTATGCGCGAAATGTGCTCAGATTGCTTTTATATTGCATTTGGCACATGGTGACGATTATCTCGAGAGTTCAAAGTAGCCAAATGAAACTTTTACTGGATTTCCACTTATTTTATCAAATCTCATCTCCACCACACAGGACAAGTTTGCATCTGTTATAGTTTTGGAGAAAATTGTGGTCATTTCATTTATGCGCGAAATGTGCTCAGATTGCTTTTATATTGCATTTGGCACATGGTGACGATTATCTCGAGAGTGCAAAGTAGCCAAATGAAACTTTTACTGGATTTCCACTTATTTTATCAAATCTCATCTCCACCACACAGGACAAGTTTGCATCTGTTATAGTTTTGGAGAAAATTGTGGTCATTTTATTTATGCGCGAAATGTGCTCAGATTGCTTTTATATTGCATTTGGCACATGGTGACGATTATCTCGAGAGTGCAAAGTAGCCAAATGAAACTTTTACTGGATTTCCACTTATTTTATCAAATCTCATCTCCACCACACAGGACAAGTTTGCATCTGTTATAGTTTTGGAGAAAATTGGGGTCATTTCATTTATGCGCGAAATGTGCTCAGATTGCTTTTATATTGCATTTGGCACATGGTGACAATTATCTCGAGAGTGCAAAGTAGCCAAATGAAACTTTTACTGGATTTCCACTTATTTTATCAAATCTCATCTCCACCACACAGGACAAGTTTGCATCTGTTATAGTTTTGGAGAAAATTGTGGTCATTTCATTTATGCGCGAAATGTGCTCAGATTGCTTTTATATTGCATTTGGCACATGGTGACGATTATCTCAAGAGTGCAAAGTAGCCAAATGAAACTTTTACTGGATTTCCACTTATTTTATCAAATCTCATCTCCACCACACAGGACAAGTTTGCATCTGTTATAGTTTTGGAGAAAATTGTGGTCATTTCATTTATGCGCGAAATGTGCTCAGATTGCTTTTATATTGCATTTGGCACATGGTGACGATTATCTCGAGAGTGCAAAGTAGCCAAATGAAACTTTTACTGGATTTCCACTTATTTTATCAAATCTCATCTCCACCACACAGGACAAGTTTGCATCTGTTATAGTTTTGGAGAAAATTGTGGTCATTTCATTTATGCGCGAAATGTGCTCAGATTGCTTTTATATTGCATTTGGCACATGGTGACGATTATCTCGAGAGTGCAAAGTAGCCAAATGAAACTTTTACTGGATTTCCACTTATTTTATCAAATCTCATCTCCACCACAGAGGACAAGTTTGCATCTGTTATAGTTTTGGAGAAAATTGTGGTCATTTCATTTATGCGCGAAATGTGCTCAGATTGCTTTTATGTTTTTTATGTTGCATTTGGCACATGGTGACGATTATCTCGAGAGTGCAAAGTAGCCAAATGAAACTTTTACTGGATTTCCACTTATTTTTATCAAATCTCATCTCCACCACACAGGACAAGTTTGCATCTGTTATAGTTTTGGAGAAAATTGTGGTCATTTCATTTATGCGCGAAATGTGCTCAGATTGCTTTTATATTGCATTTGGCACATGGTGACGATTATCTCGAGAGTTCAAAGTAGCCAAATGAAACTTTTACTGGATTTCCACTTATTTTATCAAATCTCATCTCCACCACACAGGACAAGTTTGCATCTGTTATAGTTTTGGAGAAAATTGTGGTCATTTCATTTATGCGCGAAATGTGCTCAGATTGCTTTTATATTGCATTTGGCACATGGTGACGATTATCTCGAGAGTGCAAAGTAGCCAAATGAAACTTTTACTGGATTTCCACTTATTTTATCAAATCTCATCTCCACCACACAGGACAAGTTTGCATCTGTTATAGTTTTGGAGAAAATTGTGGTCATTTTATTTATGCGCGAAATGTGCTCAGATTGCTTTTATATTGCATTTGGCACATGGTGACGATTATCTCGAGAGTGCAAAGTAGCCAAATGAAACTTTTACTGGATTTCCACTTATTTTATCAAATCTCATCTCCACCACACAGGACAAGTTTGCATCTGTTATAGTTTTGGAGAAAATTGGGGTCATTTCATTTATGCGCGAAATGTGCTCAGATTGCTTTTATATTGCATTTGGCACATGGTGACAATTATCTCGAGAGTGCAAAGTAGCCAAATGAAACTTTTACTGGATTTCCACTTATTTTATCAAATCTCATCTCCACCACACAGGACAAGTTTGCATCTGTTATAGTTTTGGAGAAAATTGTGGTCATTTCATTTATGCGCGAAATGTGCTCAGATTGCTTTTATATTGCATTTGGCACATGGTGACGATTATCTCAAGAGTGCAAAGTAGCCAAATGAAACTTTTACTGGATTTCCACTTATTTTATCAAATCTCATCTCTACCACACAGGACAAGTTTGCATCTGTTATAGTTTTGGAGAAAATTGTGGTCATTTCATTTATGCGCGAAATGTGCTCAGATTGCTTTTATATTGCATTTGGCACATGGTGACGATTATCTCGAGAGTGCAAAGTAGCCAAATGAAACTTTTACTGGATTTCCACTTATTTTATCAAATCTCATCTCCACCACACAGGACAAGTTTGCATCTGTTATAGTTTTGGAGAAAATTGTGGTCATTTCATTTATGCGCGAAATGTGCTCAGATTGCTTTTATATTGCATTTGGCACATGGTGACGATTATCTCGAGAGTGCAAAGTAGCCAAATGAAACTTTTACTGGATTTCCACTTATTTTATCAAATCTCATCTCCACCACACAGGACAAGTTTGCATCTGTTATAGTTTTGGAGAAAATTGTGGTCATTTCATTTATGCGCGAAATGTGCTCAGATTGCTTTTATATTGCATTTGGCACATGGTGACGATTATCTCGAGAGTGCAAAGTAGCCAAATTAAACTTTTACTGGATTTCCACTTATTTTATCAAATCTCATCTCCACCACACAGGACAAGTTTGCATCTGTTATAGTTTTGGAGAAAATTGTGGTCATTTCATTTATGCGTGAAATGTGCTGATTGCTTTTATATTGCATTTGGCACATGGTGACGATTATCTCGAGAGTGCAAAGTAGCCAAATGAAACTTTTACTGGATTTCCACTTATTTTATCAAATCTCATCTCCACCACACAGGACAAGTTTGCATCTGTTATAGTTTTGGAGAAAATTGTGGTCATTTCATTTATGCGCGAAATGTGCTCAGATTGCTTTTATGTTGCATTTGGCACATGGTGACGATTATCTCGAGAGTGCAAAGTAGCCAAATGAAACTTACTGGATTTCCACTTATTTTTATCAAATCTCATCTCCACCACACAGGACAAGTTTGCATCTGTTATAGTTTTGGAGAAAATTGTGGTCATTTCATTTATGCGCGAAATGTGCTCAGATTGCTTTTATATTGCATTTGGCACATGGTGACGATTATCTCGAGAGTGCAAAGTAGCCAAATGAAACTTTTACTGGATTTCCACTTATTTTATCAAATCTCATCTCCACCACACAGGACAAGTTTGCATCTGTTATAGTTTTGGAGAAAATTGTGGTCATTTTATTTATGCGCGAAATGTGCTCAGATTGCTTTTATATTGCATTTGGCACATGGTGACGATTATCTCGAGAGTGCAAAGAAGCCAAATGAAACTTTTACTGGATTTCCACTTATTTTATCAAATCTCATCTCCACCACACAGGACAAGTTTGCATCTGTTATAGTTTTGGAGAAAATTGGGGTCATTTCATTTATGCGCGAAATGTGCTCAGATTGCTTTTATATTGCATTTGGCACATGGTGACAATTATCTCGAGAGTGCAAAGTAGCCAAATGAAACTTTTACTGGATTTCCACTTATTTTATCAAATCTCATCTCCACCACACAGGACAAGTTTGCATCTGTTATAGTTTTGGAGAAAATTGTGGTCATTTCATTTATGCGCGAAATGTGCTCAGATTGCTTTTATATTGCATTTGGCACATGGTGACGATTATCTCGAGAGTGCAAAGTAGCCAAATGAAACTTTTACTGGATTTCCACTTATTTTATCAAATCTCATCTCCACCACACAGGACAAGTTTGCATCTGTTATAGTTTTGGAGAAAATTGTGGTCATTTCATTTATGCGCGAAATGTGCTCAGATTGCTTTTATATTGCATTTGGCACATGGTGACGATTATCTCGAGAGTGCAAAGTAGCCAAATGAAACTTTTACTGGATTTCCACTTATTTTATCAAATCTCATCTCCACCACACAGGACAAGTTTGCATCTGTTATAGTTTTGGAGAAAATTGTGGTCATTTCATTTATGCGCGAAATGTGCTCAGATTGCTTTTATATTGCATTTGGCACATGGTGACAATTATCTCGAGAGTGCAAAGTAGCCAAATGAAACTTTTACTGGATTTCCACTTATTTTATCAAATCTCATCTCCACCACACAGGACAAGTTTGCATCTGTTATAGTTTTGGAGAAAATTGTGGTCATTTCATTTATGCGTGAAATGTGCTCAGATTGCTTTTATATTGCATTTGGCACATGGTGACGATTATCTCGAGAGTGCAAAGAAGCCAAATGAAACTTTTACTGGATTTCCACTTATTTTATCAAATCTCATCTCCACCACACAGGACAAGTTTGCATCTGTTATAGTTTTGGAGAAAATTGTGGTCATTTCATTTATGCGCGAAATGTGCTCAGATTGCTTTTATATTGCATTTGGCAAATGGTGACGATTATCTCGAGAGTGCAAAGAAGCCAAATGAAACTTTTACTGGATTTCCACTTATTTTATCAAATCTCATCTCCACCACACAAGACAAGTTTGCATCTGTTATAGTTTTGGAGAAAATTGTGGTCATTTCATTTATGCGCGAAATGTGCTCAGATTGCTTTTATGTTGCATTTGGCACATGGTGACGATTATCTCGAGAGTGCAAAGTAGCCAAATGAAACTTTTACTGGATTTCCACTTATTTTATCAAATCTCATCTCCACCACACAGGACAAGTTTGCATCTGTTATAGTTTTGGAGAAAATTGTGGTCATTTCATTTATGTGCGAAATGTGCTCAGATTGCTTTTATATTGCATTTGGCACATGGTGACGATTATCTCGAGAGTGCAAAGTAGCCAAATGAAACTTTTACTGGATTTCCACTTATTTTATCAAATCTCATCTCCACCACACAGGACAAGTTTGCATCTGTTATAGTTTTGGAGAAAATTGGGGTCATTTCATTTATGCGCGAAATGTGCTCAGATTGCTTTTATATTGCATTTGGCACATGGTGACAATTATCTCGAGAGTGCAAAGTAGCCAAATGAAACTTTTACTGGATTTCCACTTATTTTATCAAATCTCATCTCCACCACACAGGACAAGTTTGCATCTGTTATAGTTTTGGAGAAAATTGTGGTCATTTCATTTATGCGCGAAATGTGCTCAGATTGCTTTTATATTGCATTTGGCACATGGTGACGATTATCTCAAGAGTGCACAGTAGCCAAATGAAACTTTTACTGGATTTCCACTTATTTTATCAAATCTCATCTCTACCACACAGGACAAGTTTGCATCTGTTATAGTTTTGGAGAAAATTGTGGTCATTTCATTTATGCGCGAAATGTGCTCAGATTGCTTTTATATTGCATTTGGCACATGGTGACGATTATCTCGAGAGTGCAAAGTAGCCAAATGAAACTTTTACTGGATTTCCACTTATTTTATCAAATCTCATCTCCACCACACAGGACAAGTTTGCATCTGTTATAGTTTTGGATTAAATTGTGGTCATTTCATTTATGCGCGAAATGTGCTCAGATTGCTTTTATATTGCATTTGGCACATGGTGACGATTATCTCGAGAGTGCAAAGTAGCCAAATGAAACTTTTACTGGATTTCCACTTATTTTATCAAATCTCATCTCCACCACACAGGACAAGTTTGCATCTGTTATAGTTTTGGAGAAAATTGTGGTCATTTCATTTATGCGCGAAATGTGCTCAGATTGCTTTTATATTGCATTTGGCACATGGTGACGATTATCTCGAGAGTGCAAAGTAGCCAAATGAAACTTTTACTGGATTTCCACTTATTTTATCAAATCTCATCTCCACCACACAGGACAAGTTTGCATCTGTTATAGTTTTGGAGAAAATTGTGGTCATTTCATTTATGCGCGAAATGTGCTCAGATTGCTTTTATATTGCATTTGGCACATGGTGACAATTATCTCGAGAGTGCAAAGTAGCCAAATGAAACTTTTACTGGATTTCCACTTATTTTATCAAATCTCATTTCCACCACACAGGACAAGTTTGCATCTGTTATAGTTTTGGAGAAAATTGTGGTCATTTCATTTATGCGCGAAATGTGCTCAGATTGCTTTTATATTGCATTTGGCACATGGTGACGATTATCTCGAGAGTGCAAAGTAGCCAAATGAAACTTTTACTGGATTTCCACTTATTTTATCAAATCTCATCTCCACCACACAGGACAAGTTTGCATCTGTTATAGTTTTGGAGAAAATTGGGGTCATTTCATTTATGCGCGAAATGTGCTCAGATTGCTTTTATATTGCATTTGGCACATGGTGACAATTATCTCGAGAGTGCAAAGTAGCCAAATGAAACTTTTACTGGATTTCCACTTATTTTATCAAATCTCATCTCCACCACACAGGACAAGTTTGCATCTGTTATAGTTTTGGAGAAAATTGTGGTCATTTCATTTATGCGCGAAATGTGCTCAGATTGCTTTTATATTGCATTTGGCACATGGTGACGATTATCTCGAGAGTGCAAAGAAGCCAAATGAAACTTTTACTGGATTTCCACTTATTTTATCAAATCTCATCTCCACCACACAGGACAAGTTTGCATCTGTTATAGTTTTGGAGAAAATTGTGGTCATTTCATTTATGCGCGAAATGTGCTCAGATTGCTTTTATGTTTTTTATGTTGCATTTGGCACATGGTGACGATTATCTCGAGAGTGCAAAGTAGCCAAATGAAACTTTTACTGGATTTCCACTTATTTTTATCAAATCTCATCTCCACCACACAGGACAAGTTTGCATCTGTTATAGTTTTGGAGAAAATTGGGGTCATTTCATTTATGCGCGAAATGTGCTCAGATTGCTTTTATATTGCATTTGGCACATGGTGACAATTATCTCGAGAGTGCAAAGTAGCCAAATGAAACTTTTACTGGATTTCCACTTATTTTATCAAATCTCATCTCCACCACACAGGACAAGTTTGCATCTGTTATAGTTTTGGAGAAAATTGTGGTCATTTCATTTATGCGCGAAATGTGCTCAGATTGCTTTTATATTGCATTTGGCACATGGTGACGATTATCTCAAGAGTGCAAAGTAGCCAAATGAAACTTTTACTGGATTTCCACTTATTTTATCAAATCTCATCTCTACCACACAGGACAAGTTTGCATCTGTTATAGTTTTGGAGAAAATTGTGGTCATTTCATTTATGCGCGAAATGTGCTCAGATTGCTTTTATATTGCATTTGGCACATGGTGACGATTATCTCGAGAGTTCAAAGTAGCCAAATGAAACTTTTACTGGATTTCCACTTATTGTATCAAATCTCATCTCCACCACACAGGACAAGTTTGCATCTGTTATAGTTTTGGAGAAAATTGTGGTCATTTCATTTATGCGTGAAATGTGCTCAGATTGCTTTTATATTGCATTTGGCACATGGTGACGATTATCTCGAGAGTGCAAAGAAGCCAAATGAAACTTTTACTGGATTTCCACTTATTTTATCAAATCTCATCTCCACCACACAGGACAAGTTTGCATCTGTTATAGTTTTGGAGAAAATTGTGGTCATTTCATTTATGCGCGAAATGTGCTCAGATTGCTTTTATGTTGCATTTGGCACATGGTGACAATTATCTCGAGAGTGCAAAGTAGCCAAATGAAAGTTTTACTGGATTTCCACTTATTTTATCAAATCTCATCTCTACCACACAGGACAAGTTTGCATCTGTTATAGTTTTGGAGAAAATTGTGGTCATTTCATTTATGCGCGAAATGTGCTCAGATTGCTTTTATATTGCATTTGGCACATGGTGACGATTATCTCGAGAGTGCAAAGTAGCCAAATGAAACTTTTACTGGATTTCCACTTATTTTATCAAATCTCATCTCCACCACACAGGACAAGTTTGCATCTGTTATAGTTTTGGAGAAAATTGTGGTCATTTCATTTTTGCGCGAAAAGTGCTCAGATTGCTTTTATATTGCATTTGGCACATGGTGACGATTATCTCGAGAGTGCAAAGTAGCCAAATGAAACTTTTACTGGATTTCCACTTATTGTATCAAATCTCATCTCCACCACACAGGACAAGTTTGCATCTGTTATAGTTTTGGAGAAAATTGTGGTCATTTCATTTATGCGCGAAATGTGCTCAGATTGCTTTTATATTGCATTTGGCACATGGTGACGATTATCTCGAGAGTGCAAAGTAGCCAAATGAAATTTTTACTGGATTTCCACTTATTTTATCAAATCTCATCTCCACCACACAGGACAAGTTTGCATCTGTTATAGTTTTGGAGAAAATTGTGGTCATTTCATTTATGCGTGAAATGTGCTCAGATTGCTTTTATATTGCATTTGGCACATGGTGACGATTATCTCGAGAGTGCAAAGAAGCCAAATGAAACTTTTACTGGATTTCCACTTATTTTATCAAATCTCATCTCCACCACACAGGACAAGTTTGCATCTGTTATAGTTTTGGAGAAAATTGTGGTCATTTCATTTATGCGCGAAATGTGCTCAGATTGCTTTTATGTTGCATTTGGCACATGGTGACAATTATCTCGAGAGTGCAAAGTAGCCAAATGAAAGTTTTACTGGATTTCCACTTATTTTATCAAATCTCATCTCTACCACACAGGACAAGTTTGCATCGGTTATAGTTTTGGAGAAAATTGTGGTCATTTCATTTTTGCGCGAAAAGTGCTCAGATTGCTTTTATATTGCATTTGGCACATGGTGACGATTATCTCGAGAGTGCAAAGTAGCCAAATGAAACGTTTACTGGATTTCCACTTATTTTATCAAATCTCATCTCCACCACACAGGACAAGTTTGCATCTGTTATAGTTTTGGAGAAAATTGTGGTCATTTCATTTATGCGCGAAATGTGCTCAGATTGCTTTTATATTGCATTTGGCACATGGTGACGATTATCTCGAGAGTGCAAAGTAGCCAAATTAAACTTTTACTGGATTTCCACTTATTTTATCAAATCTCATCTCCACCACACAGGACAAGTTTGCATCTGTTATAGTTTTGGAGAAAATTGTGGTCATTTCATTTATGCGCGAAATGTGCTCAGATTGCTTTTATATTGCATTTGGCACATGGTGACGATTATCTTGAGAGTGCAAAGTAGCCAAATTAAACTTTTACTGGATTTCCACTTATTTTATCAAATCTCATCTCCACCACACAGGACAAGTTTGCATCTGTTATAGTTTTGGAGAAAATTGTGGTCATTTCATTTATGCGCGAAATGTGCTCAGATTGCTTTTATATTGCATTTGGCACATGGTGACGATTATCTCGAGAGTGCAAAGTAGCCAAATGAAACATTTACTGGATTTCCACTTATTTTATCAAATCTCATCTCCACCACACAGGACAAGTTTGCATCTGTTATAGTTTTAGAGAAAATTGTGGTCATTTCATTTATGCGCGAAATGTGCTCAGATTGCTTTTATATTGCATTTGGCACATGGTGACGATTATCTCGAGAGTGCAAAGTAGCCAAATGAAACTTTTACTGGATTTCCACTTATTTTATCAAATCTCATCTCCACCACACAGGACAAGTTTGCATCTGTTATAGTTTTGGAGAAAATTGTGGTCATTTCATTTATGCGCGAAATGTGCTCAGATTCCTTTTTTATTGCATTTGGCACATGGTGACAATTATCTCGAGAGTGCAAAGTAGCCAAATGAAACTTTTACTGGATTTCCACTTATTTTATCAAATCTCATCTCCACCACACAGGACAAGTTTGCATCTGTTATAGTTTTGGAGAAAATTGTGGTCATTTCATTTATGCGCGAAATGTGCTCAGATTGCTTTTATATTGCATTTGGCACATGGTGACGATTATCTCGAGAGTGCAAAGTAGCCAAATGAAACTTTTACTGGATTTCCACTTATTTTATCAAATCTTATCTCCACCACACAGGACAAGTTTCCATCTGTTATAGTTTTGGAGAAAATTGTGGTCATTTCATTTATGCGCGAAATGTGCTCAGATTGCTTTTATATTGCATTTGGCACATGGTGACGATTATCTCGAGAGTGCAAAGTAGCCAAATGAAACTTTTACTGGATTTCCACTTATTTTATCAAATCTCATCTCCACCACACAGGACAAGTTTGCATCTGTTATAGTTTTGGAGAAAATTGTGGTCATTTCATTTATGCGCGAAATGTGCTCAGATTGCTTTTATATTGCATTTGGCACATGGTGACGATTATCTCGAGAGTGCAAAGTAGCCAAATGAAACTTTTACTGGATTTCCACTTATTTTTATCAAATCTCATCTCCACCACACAGGACAAGTTTGCATCTGTTATAGTTTTGGAGAAAATTGTGGTCATTTCATTTATGCGCGAAATGTGCTCAGATTGCTTTTATATTGCATTTGGCACATGGTGACGATTATCTCGAGAGTGCAAAGTAGCCAAATGAAACTTTTACTGGATTTCCACTTATTTTATCAAATCCCATCTCCACCACACAGGACAAGTTTGCATCTGTTATAGTTTTGGAGAAAATTGTGGTCATTTCATTTATGCGCGAAATGTGCTCAGATTGCTTTTATATTGCATTTGGCACATGGTGACGATTATCTCGAGAGTGCAAAGTAGCCAAATGAAACTTTTACTGGATTTCCACTTATTTTATCAAATCTCATCTCCACCACACAGGACAAGTTTGCATCTGTTATAGTTTTGGAGAAAATTGTGGTCATTTCATTTATGCGCGAAATGTGCTCAGATTGCTTTTATATTGCATTTGGCACATGGTGACGATTATCTCGAGAGTGCAAAGTAGCCAAATGAAACTTTTACTGGATTTCCACTTATTTTATCAAATCTCATCTCCGCCACACAGGACAAGTTTGCATCTGTTATAGTTTTGGAGAAAATTGTGGTCATTTCATTTATGCGCGAAATGTGCTCAGATTGCTTTTATATTGCATTTGGCACATGGTGACGATTATCTTGAGAGTGCAAAGTAGCCAAATGAAACTTTTACTGGATTTCCACTTATTTTATCAAATCTCATCTCCACCACAGAGGACAAGTTTGCATCTGTTATAGTTTTGGAGAAAATTGTGGTCATTTCATTTTTGCGCGAAAAGTGCTCAGATTGCTTTTATATTGCATTTGGCACATGGTGACGATTATCTCGAGAGTGCAAAGTAGCCAAATGAAACTTTTACTGGATTTCCACTTATTGCATCAAATCTCATCTCCACCACACAGGACAAGTTTGCATCTGTTATAGTTTTGGAGAAAATTGTGGTCATTTCATTTATGCGCGAAATGTGCTCAGATTGCTTTTATATTGCATTTGGCACATGGTGACGATTATCTCGAGAGTGCAAAGTAGCCAAATGAAATTTTTACTGGATTTCCACTTATTTTATCAAATCTCATCTCCACCACACAGGACAAGTTTGCATCTGTTATAGTTTTGGAGAAAATTGTGGTCATTTCATTTATGCGTGAAATGTGCTCAGATTGCTTTTATATTGCATTTGGCACATGGTGACGATTATCTCGAGAGTGCAAAGAAGCCAAATGAAACTTTTACTGGATTTCCACTTATTTTATCAAATCTCATCTCCACCACACAGGACAAGTTTGCATCTGTTATAGTTTTGGAGAAAATTGTGGTCATTTCATTTATGCGCGAAATGTGCTCAGATTGCTTTTATGTTGCATTTGGCACATGGTGACAATTATCTCGAGAGTGCAAAGTAGCCAAATGAAAGTTTTACTGGATTTCCACTTATTTTATCAAATCTCATCTCTACCACACAGGACAAGTTTGCATCGGTTATAGTTTTGGAGAAAATTGTGGTCATTTCATTTTTGCGCGAAAAGTGCTCAGATTGCTTTTATATTGCATTTGGCACATGGTGACGATTATCTCGAGAGTGCAAAGTAGCCAAATGAAACGTTTACTGGATTTCCACTTATTTTATCAAATCTCATCTCCACCACACAGGACAAGTTTGCATCTGTTATAGTTTTGGAGAAAATTGTGGTCATTTCATTTATGCGCGAAATGTGCTCAGATTGCTTTTATATTGCATTTGGCACATGGTGACGATTATCTCGAGAGTGCAAAGTAGCCAAATGAAACTTTTACTGGATTTCCACTTATTTTATCAAATCTCATCTCCACCACACAGGACAAGTTTGCATCTGTTATAGTTTTGGAGAAAATTGTGGTCATTTCATTTATGCGCGAAATGTGCTCAGATTGCTTTTATATTGCATTTGGCACATGGTGACGATTATCTCGAGAGTGCAAAGTAGCCAAATTAAACTTTTACTGGATTTCCACTTATTTTATCAAATCTCATCTCCACCACACAGGACAAGTTTGCATCTGTTATAGTTTTGGAGAAAATTGTGGTCATTTCATTTATGCGCGAAATGTGCTCAGATTGCTTTTATATTGCATTTGGCACATGGTGACGATTATCTCGAGAGTGCAAAGTAGCCAAATGAAACATTTACTGGATTTCCACTTATTTTATCAAATCTCATCTCCACCACACAGGACAAGTTTGCATCTGTTATAGTTTTAGAGAAAATTGTGGTCATTTCATTTATGCGCGAAATGTGCTCAGATTGCTTTTATATTGCATTTGGCACATGGTGACGATTATCTCGAGAGTGCAAAGTAGCCAAATGAAACTTTTACTGGATTTCCACTTATTTTATCAAATCTCATCTCCACCACACAGGACAAGTTTGCATCTGTTATAGTTTTGGAGAAAATTGTGGTCATTTCATTTATGCGCGAAATGTGCTCAGATTGCTTTTTTATTGCATTTGGCACATGGTGACAATTATCTCGAGAGTGCAAAGTAGCCAAATGAAACTTTTACTGGATTTCCACTTATTTTATCAAATCTCATCTCCACCACACAGGACAAGTTTGCATCTGTTATAGTTTTGGAGAAAATTGTGGTCATTTCATTTATGCGCGAAATGTGCTCAGATTGCTTTTATATTGCATTTGGCACATGGTGACGATTATCTCGAGAGTGCAAAGTAGCCAAATGAAACTTTTACTGGATTTCCACTTATTTTATCAAATCTCATCTCCACCACACAGGACAAGTTTGCATCTGTTATAGTTTTGGAGAAAATTGTGGTCATTTCATTTATGCGCGAAATGTGCTCAGATTGCTTTTATATTGCATTTGGCACATGGTGACGATTATCTCGAGAGTGCAAAGTAGCCAAATGAAACTTTTACTAGATTTCCACTTATTTTATCAAATCTCATCTCCACCACACAGGACAAGTTTGCATGTTATAGTTTTGGAGAAAATTGTGGTCATTTCATTTATGCGCGAAATGTGCTCAGATTGCTTTTATATTGCATTTGGCACATGGTGACGATTATCTCGAGAGTGCAAAGTAGCCAAATGAAACTTTTACTGGATTTCCACTTATTTTATCAAATCCCATCTCCACCACACAGGACAAGTTTGCATCTGTTATAGTTTTGGAGAAAATTGTGGTCATTTCATTTATGCGCGAAATGTGCTCAGATTGCTTTTATATTGCATTTGGCACATGGTGACGATTATCTCGAGAGTGCAAAGTAGCCAAATGAAACTTTTACTGGATTTCCACTTATTTTATCAAATCTCATCTCCACCACACAGGACAAGTTTGCATCTGTTATAGTTTTGGAGAAAATTGTGGTCATTTCATTTATGCGCGAAATGTGCTCAGATTGCTTTTATATTGCATTTGGCACATGGTGACGATTATCTCAAGAGTGCAAAGTAGCCAAATGAAACTTTTACTGGATTTCCACTTATTTTATCAAATCTCATCTCCACCACACAGGACAAGTTTGCATCTGTTATAGTTTTGGAGAAAATTGTGGTCATTTCATTTATGCGCGAAGTGTGCTCAGATTGCTTTTATGTTGCATTTGGCACATGGTGACAATTATCTCGAGAGTGCAAAGTAGCCAAATGAAAGTTTTACTGGATTTCCACTTATTTTTATCAAATCTCATCTCCACCACACAGGACAAGTTTGCATCTGTTATAGTTTTGGAGAAAATTGTGGTCATTTCATTTATGCGCGAAATGTGCTCAGATTGCTTTTATATTGCATTTGGCACATGGTGACGATTATCTCGAGAGTGCAAAGTAGCCAAATGAAACTTTTACTGGATTTCCACTTATTTTATCAAATCCCATCTCCACCACACAGGACAAGTTTGCATCTGTTATAGTTTTGGAGAAAATTGTGGTCATTTCATTTATGCGCGAAATGTGCTCAGATTGCTTTTATATTGCATTTGGCACATGGTGACGATTATCTCGAGAGTGCAAAGTAGCCAAATGAAACTTTTACTGGATTTCCACTTATTTTATCAAATCTCATCTCCACCACACAGGACAAGTTTGCATCTGTTATAGTTTTGGAGAAAATTGTGGTCATTTCATTTATGCGCGAAATGTGCTCAGATTGCTTTTATATTGCATTTGGCACATGGTGACGATTATCTCAAGAGTGCAAAGTAGCCAAATGAAACTTTTACTGGATTTCCACTTATTTTATCAAATCTCATCTCCACCACACAGGACAAGTTTGCATCTGTTATAGTTTTGGAGAAAATTGTGGTCATTTCATTTATGCGCGAAGTGTGCTCAGATTGCTTTTATGTTGCATTTGGCACATGGTGACAATTATCTCGAGAGTGCAAAGTAGCCAAATGAAAGTTTTACTGGATTTCCACTTATTTTATCAAATCTCATCTCTACCACACAGGACAAGTTTGCATCTGTTATAGTTTTGGAGAAAATTGTGGTCATTTCATTTATGCGCGAAATGTGCTCAGATTGCTTTTATATTGCATTTGGCACATGGTGACGATTATCTCGAGAGTGCAAAGTAGCCAAATGAAACTTTTACTGGATTTCCACTTATTTTATCAAATCTCATCTCCACCACACAGGACAAGTTTGCATCTGTTATAGTTTTGGAGAAATTTGTGGTCATTTCATTTTTGCGCGAAAAGTGCTCAGATTGCTTTTATATTGCATTTGGCACATGGTGACGATTATCTCGAGAGTGCAAAGTAGCCAAATGAAACGTTTACTGGATTTCCACTTATTTTATCAAATCTCATCTCCACCACACAGGACAAGTTTGCATCTGTTATAGTTTTGGAGAAAATTGTGGTCATTTCATTTATGCGCGAAATGTGCTCAGATTGCTTTTATATTGCACTTGGCACATGGTGACGATTATCTCGAGAGTGCAAAGTAGCCAAATGAAACTTTTACTGGATTTCCACTTATTTTATCAAATCTCATCTCCACCACACAGGACAAGTTTGCATCTGTTATAGTTTTGGAGAAAATTGTGGTCATTTCATTTATGCGCGAAATGTGCTCAGATTGCTTTTATATTGCATTTGGCACATGGTGACGATTATCTCGAGAGTGCAAAGTAGCCAAATGAAACTTTTACTGGATTTCCACTTATTTTATCAAATCTCATCTCCACCACACAGGACAAGTTTGCATCTGTTATAGTTTTGGAGAAAATTGTGGTCATTTCATTTATGCGCGAAATGTGCTCAGATTGCTTTTATATTGCATTTGGCACATGGTGACGATTATCTCAAGAGTGCAAAGTAGCCAAATGAAACTTTTACTGGATTTCCACTTATTTTATCAAATCTCATCTCCACCACACAGGACAAGTTTGCATCTGTTATAGTTTTGGAGAAAATTGTGGTCATTTCATTTATGCGCGAAGTGTGCTCAGATTGCTTTTATGTTGCATTTGGCACATGGTGACAATTATCTCGAGAGTGCAAAGTAGCCAAATGAAAGTTTTACTGGATTTCCACTTATTTTATCAAATCTCATCTCTACCACACAGGACAAGTTTGCATCTGTTATAGTTTTGGAGAAAATTGTGGTCATTTCATTTATGCGCGAAATGTGCTCAGATTGCTTTTATATTGCATTTGGCACATGGTGACGATTATCTTGAGAGTGCAAAGTAGCCAAATGAAACTTTTACTGGATTTCCACTTATTTTATCAAATCTCATCTCCACCACACAGGACAAGTTTGCATCTGTTATAGTTTTGGAGAAATTTGTGGTCATTTCATTTTTGCGCGAAAAGTGCTCAGATTGCTTTTATATTGCATTTGGCACATGGTGACGATTATCTCGAGAGTGCAAAGTAGCCAAATGAAACGTTTACTGGATTTCCACTTATTTTATCAAATTTCATCTCCACCACACAGGACAAGTTTGCATCTGTTATAGTTTTGGAGAAAAATGTGGTCATTTCATTTATGCGCGAAATGTGCTCAGATTGCTTTTATATTGCATTTGGCACATGGTGACGATTATCTCGAGAGTGCAAAGTAGCCAAATGAAACTTTTACTGGATTTCCACTTATTTTATCAAATCTCATCTCCACCACACAGGACAAGTTTGCATCTGTTATAGTTTTGGAGAAAATTGTGGTCATTTCATTTATGCGCGAAATGTGCTCAGATTGCTTTTATATTGCATTTGGCACATGGTGACGATTATCTCGAGAGTGCAAAGTAGCCAAATGAAACTTTTACTGGATTTCCACTTATTTTATCAAATCTCATCTCCACCACACAGGACAAGTTTGCATCTGTTATAGTTTTGGAGAAAATTGTGGTCATTTCATTTATGCGCGAAATGTGCTCAGATTGCTTTTATATTGCATTTGGCACATGGTGACGATTATCTCGAGAGTGCAAAGTAGCCAAATGAAACTTTTACTGGATTTCCGCTTATTTTATCAAATCTCATCTCCACCACACAGGACAAGTTTGCATCTGTTATAGTTTTAGAGAAAATTGTGGTCATTTCATTTATGCGCGAAATGTGCTCAGATTGCTTTTATATTGCATTTGGCACATGGTGACGATTATCTCGAGAGTGCAAAGTAGCCAAATGAAACTTTTACTGGATTTCCACTTATTTTATCAAATCTCATCTCCACCACACAGGACAAGTTTGCATCTGTTATAGTTTTGGAGAAAATTGTGGTCATTTCATTTATGCGCGAAATGTGCTCAGATTGCTTTTTTATTGCATTTGGCACATGGTGACAATTATCTCGAGAGTGCAAAGTAGCCAAATGAAACTTTTACTGGATTTCCACTTATTTTATCAAATCTCATCTCCACCACACAGGACAAGTTTGCATCTGTTATAGTTTTGGAGAAAATTGTGGTCATTTCATTTATGCGCGAAATGTGCTCAGATTGCTTTTATATTGCATTTGGCACATGGTGACGATTATCTCGAGAGTGCAAAGTAGCCAAATGAAACTTTTACTGGATTTCCACTTATTTTATCAAATCTCATCTCCACCACACAGGACAAGTTTGCATCTGTTATAGTTTTGGAGAAAATTGTGGTCATTTCATTTATGCGCGAAATGTGCTCAGATTGCTTTTATATTGCATTTGGCACATGGTGACGATTATCTCGAGAGTGCAAAGTAGCCAAATGAAACTTTTACTGGATTTCCACTTATTTTATCAAATCTCATCTCCACCACACAGGACAAGTTTGCATCTGTTATAGTTTTGGAGAAAATTGTGGTCATTTCATTTATGCGCGAAATGTGCTCAGATTGCTTTTATATTGCATTTGGCACATGGTGACGATTATCTCGAGAGTGCAAAGTAGCCAAATGAAACTTTTACTGGATTTCCACTTATTTTTATCAAATCTCATCTCCACCACACAGGACAAGTTTGCATCTGTTATAGTTTTGGAGAAAATTGTGGTCATTTCATTTATGCGCGAAATGTGCTCAGATTGCTTTTATATTGCATTTGGCACATGGTGACGATTATCTCGAGAGTGCAAAGTAGCCAAATGAAACTTTTACTGGATTTCCACTTATTTTATCAAATCTCATCTCCACCACACAGGACAAGTTTGCATCTGTTATAGTTTTGGAGAAAATTGTGGTCATTTCATTTATGCGCGAAATGTGCTCAGATTGCTTTTATATTGCATTTGGCACATGGTGACGATTATCTCGAGAGTGCAAAGTAGCCAAATGAAACTTTTACTGGATTTCCACTTATTTTATCAAATCTCATCTCCACCACACAGGACAAGTTTGCATCTGTTATAGTTTTGGAGAAAATTGTGGTCATTTCATTTATGCGCGAAATGTGCTCAGATTGCTTTTATATTGCATTTGGCACATGGTGACGATTATCTCGAGAGTGCAAAGTAGCCAAATGAAACTTTTACTGGATTTCCACTTATTTTATCAAATCTCATCTCCACCACACAGGACAAGTTTGCATCTGTTATAGTTTTGGAGAAAATTGTGGTCATTTCATTTATGCGCGAAATGTGCTCAGATTGCTTTTATGTTGCATTTGGCACATGGTGACGATTATCTCGAGAGTGCAAAGTAGCCAAATGAAACTTTTACTGGATTTCCACTTATTTTTATCAAATCTCATCTCCACCACACAGGACAAGTTTGCATCTGTTATAGTTTTGGAGAAAATTGTGGTCATTTCATTTATGCGCGAAATGTGCTCAGATTGCTTTTATATTGCATTTGGCACATGGTGACGATTATCTCGAGAGTGCAAAGTAGCCAAATGAAACTTTTACTGGATTTCCACTTATTTTTATCAAATCTCATCTCCACCACACAGGACAAGTTTGCATCTGTTATAGTTTTGGAGAAAATTGTGGTCATTTCATTTATGCGCGAAATGTGCTCAGATTGCTTTTATATTGCATTTGGCACATGGTGACGATTATCTCGAGAGTGCAAAGTAGCCAAATGAAACTTTTACTGGATTTCCACTTATTTTTATCAAATCTCATCTCCACCACACAGGACAAGTTTGCATCTGTTATAGTTTTGGAGAAAATTGTGGTCATTTCATTTATGCGCGAAATGTGCTCAGATTGCTTTTATATTGCATTTGGCACATGGTGACGATTATCTCGAGAGTGCAAAGTAGCCAAATGAAACTTTTACTGGATTTCCACTTATTTTATCAAATCTCATCTCCACCACACAGGACAAGTTTGCATCTGTTATAGTTTTGGAGAAAATTGTGGTCATTTCATTTATGCGCGAAATGTGCTCAGATTGCTTTTATATTGCATTTGGCACATGGTGACGATTATCTCGAGAGTGCAAAGTAGCCAAATGAAACTTTTACTGGATTTCCACTTATTTTATCAAATCTCATCTCCACCACACAGGACAAGTTTGCATCTGTTATAGTTTTGGAGAAAATTGTGGTCATTTCATTTATGCGCGAAATGTGCTCAGATTGCTTTTATATTGCATTTGGCACATGGTGACGATTATCTCAAGAGTGCAAAGTAGCCAAATGAAACTTTTACTGGATTTCCACTTATTTTATCAAATCTCATCTCCACCACACAGGACAAGTTTGCATCTGTTATAGTTTTGGAGAAAATTGTGGTCATTTCATTTATGCGCGAAGTGTGCTCAGATTGCTTTTATGTTGCATTTGGCACATGGTGACAATTATCTCGAGAGTGCAAAGTAGCCAAATGAAAGTTTTACTGGATTTCCACTTATTTTATCAAATCTCATCTCTACCACACAGGACAAGTTTGCATCTGTTATAGTTTTGGAGAAAATTGTGGTCATTTCATTTATGCGCGAAATGTGCTCAGATTGCTTTTATATTGCATTTGGCACATGGTGACGATTATCTCGAGAGTGCAAAGTAGCCAAATGAAACTTTTACTGGATTTCCACTTATTTTATCAAATCTCATCTCCACCACACAGGACAAGTTTGCATCTGTTATAGTTTTGGAGAAAATTGTGGTCATTTCATTTATGCGCGAAATGTGCTCAGATTGCTTTTATATTGCATTTGGCACATGGTGACGATTATCTCGAGAGTGCAAAGTAGCCAAATGAAACTTTTACTGGATTTCCACTTATTTTATCAAATCTCATCTCCACCACACAGGACAAGTTTGCATCTGTTATAGTTTTGGAGAAAATTGTGGTCATTTCATTTATGCGCGAAATGTGCTCAGATTGCTTTTATGTTGCATTTGGCACATGGTGACGATTATCTCGAGAGTGCAAAGTAGCCAAATGAAACTTTTACTGGATTTCCACTTATTTTTATCAAATCTCATCTCCACCACACAGGACAAGTTTGCATCTGTTATAGTTTTGGAGAAAATTGTGGTCATTTCATTTATGCGCGAAATGTGCTCAGATTGCTTTTATATTGCATTTGGCACATGGTGACGATTATCTCGAGAGTGCAAAGTAGCCAAATGAAACTTTTACTGGATTTCCACTTATTTTTATCAAATCTCATCTCCACCACACAGGACAAGTTTGCATCTGTTATAGTTTTGGAGAAAATTGTGGTCATTTCATTTATGCGCGAAATGTGCTCAGATTGCTTTTATATTGCATTTGGCACATGGTGACGATTATCTCGAGAGTGCAAAGTAGCCAAATGAAACTTTTACTGGATTTCCACTTATTTTTATCAAATCTCATCTCCACCACACAGGACAAGTTTGCATCTGTTATAGTTTTGGAGAAAATTGTGGTCATTTCATTTATGCGCGAAATGTGCTCAGATTGCTTTTATATTGCATTTGGCACATGGTGACGATTATCTCGAGAGTGCAAAGTAGCCAAATGAAACTTTTACTGGATTTCCACTTATTTTATCAAATCTCATCTCCACCACACAGGACAAGTTTGCATCTGTTATAGTTTTGGAGAAAATTGTGGTCATTTCATTTATGCGCGAAATGTGCTCAGATTGCTTTTATATTGCATTTGGCACATGGTGACGATTATCTCGAGAGTGCAAAGTAGCCAAATGAAACTTTTACTGGATTTCCACTTATTTTATCAAATCTCATCTCCACCACACAGGACAAGTTTGCATCTGTTATAGTTTTGGAGAAAATTGTGGTCATTTCATTTATGCGCGAAATGTGCTCAGATTGCTTTTATATTGCATTTGGCACATGGTGACGATTATCTCAAGAGTGCAAAGTAGCCAAATGAAACTTTTACTGGATTTCCACTTATTTTATCAAATCTCATCTCCACCACACAGGACAAGTTTGCATCTGTTATAGTTTTGGAGAAAATTGTGGTCATTTCATTTATGCGCGAAGTGTGCTCAGATTGCTTTTATGTTGCATTTGGCACATGGTGACAATTATCTCGAGAGTGCAAAGTAGCCAAATGAAAGTTTTACTGGATTTCCACTTATTTTATCAAATCTCATCTCTACCACACAGGACAAGTTTGCATCTGTTATAGTTTTGGAGAAAATTGTGGTCATTTCATTTATGCGCGAAATGTGCTCAGATTGCTTTTATATTGCATTTGGCACATGGTGACGATTATCTCGAGAGTGCAAAGTAGCCAAATGAAACTTTTACTGGATTTCCACTTATTTTATCAAATCTCATCTCCACCACACAGGACAAGTTTGCATCTGTTATAGTTTTGGAGAAATTTGTGGTCATTTCATTTTTGCGCGAAAAGTGCTCAGATTGCTTTTATATTCCATTTGGCACATGGTGACGATTATCTCGAGAGTGCAAAGTAGCCAAATGAAACTTTTACTGGATTTCCACTTATTTTATCAAATCTCATCTCCACCACACAGGACAAGTTTGCATCTGTTATAGTTTTGGAGAAAATTGTGGTCATTTCATTTATGCGCGAAATGTGCTGATTGCTTTTATATTGCATTTGGCACATGGTGACGATTATCTCGAGAGTGCAAAATAGCCAAATGAAACTTTTACTGGATTTCCACTTATTTTATCAAATCTCATCTCCACCACACAGGACAAGTTTGCATCTGTTATAGTTTTGGAGAAAATTGTGGTCATTTCATTTATGCGCGAAATGTGCTCAGATTGCTTTTATATTGCATTTGGCACATGGTGACGATTATCTCGAGAGTGCAAAGTAGCCAAATGAAACTTTTACTGGATTTCCACTTATTTTTATCAAATCTCATCTCCACCACACAGGACAAGTTTGCATCTGTTATAGTTTTGGAGAAAATTGTGGTCATTTCATTTATGCGCGAAATGTGCTCAGATTGCTTTTATATTGCATTTGGCACATGGTGACGATTATCTCGAGAGTGCAAAGTAGCCAAATGAAACTTTTACTGGATTTCCACTTATTTTATCAAATCTCATCTCCACCACACAGGACAAGTTTGCATCTGTTATAGTTTTGGAGAAAATTGTGGTCATTTCATTTATGCGCGAAATGTGCTCAGATTGCTTTTATATTGCATTTGGCACATGGTGACGATTATCTCGAGAGTGCAAAGTAGCCAAATGAAACTTTTACTGGATTTCCACTTATTTTATCAAATCTCATCTCCACCACACAGGACAAGTTTGCATCTGTTATAGTTTTGGAGAAAATTGTGGTCATTTCATTTATGCGCGAAATGTGCTCAGATTGCTTTTATATTGCATTTGGCACATGGTGACGATTATCTCGAGAGTGCAAAGTAGCCAAATGAAACTTTTACTGGATTTCCACTTATTTTATCAAATCTCATCTCCACCACACAGGACAAGTTTGCATCTGTTATAGTTTTGGAGAAAAGTGTGGTCATTTCATTTATGCGCGAAATGTGCTCAGATTGCTTTTATGTTGCATTTGGCACATGGTGACGATTATCTCGAGAGTGCAAAGTAGCCAAATGAAACTTTTACTGGATTTCCACTTATTTTTATCAAATCTCATCTCCACCACACAGGACAAGTTTGCATCTGTTATAGTTTTGGAGAAATTTGTGGTCATTTCATTTATGCGCGAAATGTGCTCAGATTGCTTTTATATTGCATTTGGCACATGGTGACGATTATCTCGAGAGTGCAAAGTAGCCAAATTAAACTTTTACTGGATTTCCACTTATTTTATCAAATCTCATCTCCACCACACAGGACAAGTTTGCATCTGTTATAGTTTTGGAGAAAATTGTGGTCATTTCATTTATGCGCGAAATGTGCTCAGATTGCTTTTATATTGCATTTGGCACATGGTGACGATTATCTCGAGAGTGCAAAGTAGCCAAATTAAACTTTTACTGGATTTCCACTTATTTTATCAAATCTCATCTCCACCACACAGGACAAGTTTGCATCTGTTATAGTTTTGGAGAAAATTGTGGTCATTTCATTTATGCGCGAAATGTGCTCAGATTGCTTTTATATTGCATTTGGCACATGGTGACGATTATCTCGAGAGTGCAAAGTAGCCAAATGAAACTTTTACTGGATTTCCACTTATTTTATCAAATCTCATCTCCACCACACAGGACAAGTTTGCATCTGTTATAGTTTTGGAGAAAATTGTGGTCATTTCATTTATGCGCGAAGTGTGCTCAGATTGCTTTTATGTTGCATTTGGCACATGGTGACAATTATCTCGAGAGTGCAAAGTAGCCAAATGAAAGTTTTACTGGATTTCCACTTATTTTATCAAATCTCATCTCTACCACACAGGACAAGTTTGCATCTGTTATAGTTTTGGAGAAAATTGTGGTCATTTCATTTATGCGCGAAATGTGCTCAGATTGCTTTTATATTGCATTTGGCACATGGTGACGATTATCTCGAGAGTGCAAAGTAGCCAAATGAAACTTTTACTGGATTTCCACTTATTTTATCAAATCTCATCTCCACCACACAGGACAAGTTTGCATCTGTTATAGTTTTGGAGAAATTTGTGGTCATTTCATTTTTGCGCGAAAAGTGCTCAGATTGCTTTTATATTCCATTTGGCACATGGTGACGATTATCTCGAGAGTGCAAAGTAGCCAAATGAAACTTTTACTGGATTTCCACTTATTTTATCAAATCTCATCTCCACCACACAGGACAAGTTTGCATCTGTTATAGTTTTGGAGAAAATTGTGGTCATTTCATTTATGCGCGAAATGTGCTGATTGCTTTTATATTGCATTTGGCACATGGTGACGATTATCTCGAGAGTGCAAAATAGCCAAATGAAACTTTTACTGGATTTCCACTTATTTTATCAAATCTCATCTCCACCACACAGGACAAGTTTGCATCTGTTATAGTTTTGGAGAAAATTGTGGTCATTTCATTTATGCGCGAAATGTGCTCAGATTGCTTTTATATTGCATTTGGCACATGGTGACGATTATCTCGAGAGTGCAAAGTAGCCAAATGAAACTTTTACTGGATTTCCACTTATTTTTATCAAATCTCATCTCCACCACACAGGACAAGTTTGCATCTGTTATAGTTTTGGAGAAAATTGTGGTCATTTCATTTATGCGCGAAATGTGCTCAGATTGCTTTTATATTGCATTTGGCACATGGTGACGATTATCTCGAGAGTGCAAAGTAGCCAAATGAAACTTTTACTGGATTTCCACTTATTTTATCAAATCTCATCTCCACCACACAGGACAAGTTTGCATCTGTTATAGTTTTGGAGAAAATTGTGGTCATTTCATTTATGCGCGAAATGTGCTCAGATTGCTTTTATATTGCATTTGGCACATGGTGACGATTATCTCGAGAGTGCAAAGTAGCCAAATGAAACTTTTACTGGATTTCCACTTATTTTATCAAATCTCATCTCCACCACACAGGACAAGTTTGCATCTGTTATAGTTTTGGAGAAAATTGTGGTCATTTCATTTATGCGCGAAATGTGCTCAGATTGCTTTTATATTGCATTTGGCACATGGTGACGATTATCTCGAGAGTGCAAAGTAGCCAAATGAAACTTTTACTGGATTTCCACTTATTTTATCAAATCTCATCTCCACCACACAGGACAAATTTGCATCTGTTATAGTTTTGGAGAAAAGTGTGGTCATTTCATTTATGCGCGAAATGTGCTCAGATTGCTTTTATGTTGCATTTGGCACATGGTGACGATTATCTCGAGAGTGCAAAGTAGCCAAATGAAACTTTTACTGGATTTCCACTTATTTTTATCAAATCTCATCTCCACCACACAGGACAAGTTTGCATCTGTTATAGTTTTGGAGAAATTTGTGGTCATTTCATTTATGCGCGAAATGTGCTCAGATTGCTTTTATATTGCATTTGGCACATGGTGACGATTATCTCGAGAGTGCAAAGTAGCCAAATTAAACTTTTACTGGATTTCCACTTATTTTATCAAATCTCATCTCCACCACACAGGACAAGTTTGCATCTGTTATAGTTTTGGAGAAAATTGTGGTCATTTCATTTATGCGCGAAATGTGCTCAGATTGCTTTTATATTGCATTTGGCACATGGTGACGATTATCTCGAGAGTGCAAAGTAGCCAAATTAAACTTTTACTGGATTTCCACTTATTTTATCAAATCTCATCTCCACCACACAGGACAAGTTTGCATCTGTTATAGTTTTGGAGAAAATTGTGGTCATTTCATTTATGCGCGAAATGTGCTCAGATTGCTTTTATATTGCATTTGGCACATGGTGACGATTATCTCGAGAGTGCAAAGTAGCCAAATGAAACTTTTACTGGATTTTTACTTATTGTATCAAATCTCATCTCCACCACACAGGACAAGTTTGCATCTGTTATAGTTTTGGAGAAAATTGTGGTCATTTCATTTATGCGCGAAATGTGCTCAGATTGCTTTTATATTGCATTTGGCACATGGTGACGATTATCTCGAGAGTGCAAAGTAGCCAAATGAAACTTTTACTGGATTTCCACTTATTTTATCAAATCTCATCTCCACCACACAGGACAAGTTTGCATCTGTTATAGTTTTGGAGAAATTTGTAGTCATTTCATTTATGCGCGAAATGTGCTCAGATTGCTTTTATATTGCATTTGGCACATGGTGACGATTATCTCGAGAGTGCAAAGTAGCCAAATGAAACTTTTACTGGATTTCCACTTATTTTATCAAATCTCATCTCCACCACACAGGACAAGTTTGCATCTGTTATAGTTTTGGAGAAAATTGTGGTCATTTCATTTATGCGCGAAATGTGCTCAGATTGCTTTTATATTGCATTTGGCACATGGTGACGATTATCTCGAGAGTGCAAAGTAGCCAAATGAAACTTTTACTGGATTTCCACTTATTTTATCAAATCTCATCTCCACCACACAGGACAAGTTTGCATCTGTTATAGTTTTGGAGAAAATTGTGGTCATTTCATTTATGCGCGAAATGTGCTCAGATTGCTTTTATATTGCATTTGGCACATGGTGACAATTATCTCGAGAGTGCAAAGTAGCCAAATGAAACTTTTACTGGATTTCCACTTATTTTATCAAATCTCATCTCCACCACACAGGACAAGTTTGCATCTGTTATAGTTTTGGAGAAAATTGTGGTCATTTCATTTATGCGCGAAATGTGCTCAGATTGCTTTTATATTGCATTTGGCACATGGTGACGATTATCTCGAGAGTGCAAAGTAGCCAAATGAAACTTTTACAGGATTTCCACTTATTGTATCAAATCTCATCTCCACCACACAGGACAAGTTTGCATCTGTTATAGTTTTGGAGAAAATTGTGGTCATTTCATTTATGCGTGAAATGTGCTCAGATTGCTTTTATATTGCATTTGGCACATGGTGACGATTATCTTGAGAGTGCAAAGAAGCCAAATGAAACTTTTACTGGATTTCCACTTATTTTATCAAATCTCATCTCCACCACACAGGACAAGTTTGCATCTGTTATAGTTTTGGAGAAAATTGTGGTCATTTCATTTATGCGCGAAATGTGCTCAGATTGCTTTTATGTTGCATTTGGCACATGGTGACAATTATCTCGAGAGTGGTAAGTAGCCAAATGAAACGTTTACTGGATTTCCACTTATTTTATCAAATCTCATCTCCACCACACAGGACAATTTTGCATCTGTTATAGTTTTGGAGAAAATTGTGGTCATTTCATTTATGCGCGAAATGTGCTCAGATTGCTTTTATATTGCATTTGGCACATGGTGACGATTATCTCGAGAGTGCAAAGTAGCCAAATGAAACTTTTACTGGATTTCCACTTATTTTATCAAATCTCATCTCCACCACACAGGACATGTTTGCATCTGTTATAGTTTTGGAGAAAATTGTGGTCATTTCATTTATGCGCGAAATGTGCTCAGATTGCTTTTATATTGCATTTGGCACATGGTGACGATTATCTCGAGAGTGCAAAGTAGCCAAATGAAACTTTTACTGGATTTCCACTTATTTTTATCAAATCTCATCTCCACCACACAGGACAAGTTTGCATCTGTTATAGTTTTGGAGAAAATTGTGGTCATTTCATTTATGCGCGAAATGTGCTCAGATTGCTTTTATATTGCATTTGGCACATGGTGACGATTATCTCGAGAGTGCAAAGTAGCCAAATGAAACTTTTACTGGATTTCCACTTATTTTATCAAATCTCATCTCCACCACACAGGACAAGTTTGCATCTGTTATAGTTTTGGAGAAAATTGTGGTCATTTCATTTATGCGCGAAATGTGCTCAGATTGCTTTTATATTGCATTTGGCACATGGTGACGATTATCTCAAGAGTGCAAAGTAGCCAAATGAAACTTTTACTGGATTTCCACTTATTTTATCAAATCTCATCTCCACCACACAGGACAAGTTTGCATCTGTTATAGTTTTGGAGAAAATTGTGGTCATTTCATTTATGCGCGAAGTGTGCTCAGATTGCTTTTATGTTGCATTTGGCACATGGTGACAATTATCTCGAGAGTGCAAAGTAGCCAAATGAAAGTTTTACTGGATTTCCACTTATTTTATCAAATCTCATCTCTACCACACAGGACAAGTTTGCATCTGTTATAGTTTTGGAGAAAATTGTGGTCATTTCATTTATGCGCGAAATGTGCTCAGATTGCTTTTATATTGCATTTGGCACATGGTGACGATTATCTCGAGAGTGCAAAGTAGCCAAATGAAACTTTTACTGGATTTCCACTTATTTTATCAAATCTCATCTCCACCACACAGGACAAGTTTGCATCTGTTATAGTTTTGGAGAAAATTGTGGTCATTTCATTTATGCGCGAAATGTGCTCAGATTGCTTTTATATTGCATTTTTGCACATGGTGACGATTATCTCGAGAGTGCAAAGTAGCCAAATGAAACTTTTACTGGATTTCCACTTATTTTATCAAATCTCATCTCCACCACACAGGACAAGTTTGCATCTGTTATAGTTTTGGAGAAAATTGTGGTCATTTCATTTATGCGCGAAATGTGCTCAGATTGCTTTTATATTGCATTTGGCACATGGTGACGATTATCTCGAGAGTGCAAAGTAGCCAAATGAAACTTTTACTGGATTTCCACTTATTTTTATCAAATCTCATCTCCACCACACAGGACAAGTTTGCATCTGTTATAGTTTTGGAGAAAATTGTGGTCATTTCATTTATGCGCGAAATGTGCTCAGATTGCTTTTATATTGCATTTGGCACATGGTGACGATTATCTCGAGAGTGCAAAGTAGCCAAATGAAACTTTTACTGGATTTCCGCTTATTTTATCAAATCTCATCTCCACCACACAGGACAAGTTTGCATCTGTTATAGTTTTGGAGAAAATTGTGGTCATTTCATTTATGCGCGAAATGTGCTCAGATTGCTTTTATATTGCATTTGGCACATGGTGACGATTATCTCGAGAGTGCAAAGTAGCCAAATGAAACTTTTACTGGATTTCCACTTATTTTATCAAATCTCATCTCCACCACACAGGACAAGTTTGCATCTGTTATAGTTTTGGAGAAAATTGTGGTCATTTCATTTATGCGCGAAATGTGCTCAGATTGCTTTTATATTGCATTTGGCACATGGTGACGATTATCTCAAGAGTGCAAAGTAGCCAAATGAAACTTTTACTGGATTTCCACTTATTTTATCAAATCTCATCTCCACCACACAGGACAAGTTTGCATCTGTTATAGTTTTGGAGAAAATTGTGGTCATTTCATTTATGCGCAAAATGTGCTCAGATTGCTTTTATATTGCATTTGGCACATGGTGACGATTATCTCGAGAGTGCAAAGTAGCCAAATGAAACTTTTACTGGATTTCCACTTATTTTATCAAATCTCATCTCCACCACACAGGACAAGTTTGCATCTGTTATAGTTTTGGAGAAAATTGTGGTCATTTCATTTATGCGCGAAATGTGCTCAGATTGCTTTTATATTGCATTTGGCACATGGTGACGATTATCTCGAGAGTGCAAAGTAGCCAAATGAAACATTTACTGGATTTCCACTTATTTTATCAAATCTCATCTCCACCACACAGGACAAGTTAGCATCTGTTATAGTTTTAGAGAAAATTGTGGTCATTTCATTTATGCGCGAAATGTGCTCAGATTGCTTTTATATTGCATTTGGCACATGGTGACGATTATCTCGAGAGTGCAAAGTAGCCAAATGAAACTTTTACTGGATTTCCACTTATTTTATCAAATCTCATCTCCACCACACAGGACAAGTTTGCATCTGTTATAGTTTTGGAGAAAATTGTGGTCATTTCATTTATGCGCGAAATGTGCTCAGATTGCTTTTTTATTGCATTTGGCACATGGTGACAATTATCTCGAGAGTGCAAAGTAGCCAAATGAAACTTTTACTGGATTTCCACTTATTTTATCAAATCTCATCTCCACCACACAGGACAAGTTTGCATCTGTTATAGTTTTGGAGAAAATTGTGGTCATTTCATTTATGCGCGAAATGTGCTCAGATTGCTTTTATATTGCATTTGGCACATGGTGACGATGATCTCGAGAGTGCAAAGTAGCCAAATGAAACTTTTACTGGATTTCCACTTATTTTATCAAATCTCATCTCCACCACACAGGACAAGTTTGCATCTGTTATAGTTTTGGAGAAAATTGTGGTCATTTCATTTATGCGCGAAATGTGCTCAGATTGCTTTTATATTGCATTTGGCACATGGTGACGATTATCTCGAGAGTGCAAAGTAGCCAAATGAAACTTTTACTGGATTTCCACTTATTTTATCAAATCTCATCTCCACCACACAGGACAAGTTTGCATCTGTTATAGTTTTGGAGAAAATTGTGGTCATTTCATTTATGCGCGAAATGTGCTCAGATTGCTTTTATATTGCATTTGGCACATGGTGACGATTATCTCGAGAGTGCAAAGTAGCCAAATGAAACTTTTACTGGATTTCCACTTATTTTATCAAATCTCATCTCCACCACACAGGACAAGTTTGCATCTGTTATAGTTTTGGAGAAAATTGTGGTCATTTCATTTATGCGCGAAATGTGCTCAGATTGCTTTTATATTGCATTTGGCACATGGTGACGATTATCTCGAGTGTGCAAAGTAGCCAAATGAAACTTTTACTGGATTTCCACTTATTTTATCAAATCTCATCTCCACCACACAGGACAAGTTTGCATCTGTTATAGTTTTTGAGAAAATTGTGGTCATTTCATTTATGCGCGAAATGTGCTCAGATTGCTTTTATGTTGCATTTGGCACATGGTGACGATTATCTCGAGAGTGCAAAGTAGCCAAATGAAACTTTTACTGGATTTCCACTTATTTTTATCAAATCTCATCTCCACCACACAGGACAAGTTTGCATCTGTTATAGTTTTGGAGAAAATTGTGGTCATTTCATTTATGCGCGAAATGTGCTCAGATTGCTTTTATATTGCATTTGGCACATGGTGACGATTATCTCGAGAGTGCAAAGTAGCCAAATGAAACTTTTACTGGATTTCCACTTATTTTTATCAAATCTCATCTCCACCACACAGGACAAGTTTGCATCTGTTATAGTTTTGGAGAAAATTGTGGTCATTTCATTTATGCGCGAAATGTGCTCAGATTGCTTTTATATTGCATTTGGCACATGGTGACGATTATCTCGAGAGTGCAAAGTAGCCAAATGAAACTTTTACTGGATTTCCACTTATTTTTATCAAATCTCATCTCCACCACACAGGACAAGTTTGCATCTGTTATAGTTTTGGAGAAAATTGTGGTCATTTCATTTATGCGCGAAATGTGCTCAGATTGCTTTTATATTGCATTTGGCACATGGTGACGATTATCTCGAGAGTGCAAAGTAGCCAAATGAAACTTTTACTGGATTTCCACTTATTTTATCAAATCTCATCTCCACCACACAGGACAAGTTTGCATCTGTTATAGTTTTGGAGAAAATTGTGGTCATTTCATTTATGCGCGAAATGTGCTCAGATTGCTTTTATATTGCATTTGGCACATGGTGACGATTATCTCGAGAGTGCAAAGTAGCCAAATGAAACTTTTACTGGATTTCCACTTATTTTATCAAATCTCATCTCCACCACACAGGACAAGTTTGCATCTGTTATAGTTTTGGAGAAAATTGTGGTCATTTCATTTATGCGCGAAATGTGCTCAGATTGCTTTTATATTGCATTTGGCACATGGTGACGATTATCTCAAGAGTGCAAAGTAGCCAAATGAAACTTTTACTGGATTTCCACTTATTTTATCAAATCTCATCTCCACCACACAGGACAAGTTTGCATCTGTTATAGTTTTGGAGAAAATTGTGGTCATTTCATTTATGCGCGAAGTGTGCTCAGATTGCTTTTATGTTGCATTTGGCACATGGTGACAATTATCTCGAGAGTGCAAAGTAGCCAAATGAAAGTTTTACTGGATTTCCACTTATTTTATCAAATCTCATCTCTACCACACAGGACAAGTTTGCATCTGTTATAGTTTTGGAGAAAATTGTGGTCATTTCATTTATGCGCGAAATGTGCTCAGATTGCTTTTATATTGCATTTGGCACATGGTGACGATTATCTCGAGAGTGCAAAGTAGCCAAATGAAACTTTTACTGGATTTCCACTTATTTTATCAAATCTCATCTCCACCACACAGGACAAGTTTGCATCTGTTATAGTTTTGGAGAAATTTGTGGTCATTTCATTTTTGCGCGAAAAGTGCTCAGATTGCTTTTATATTGCATTTGGCACATGGTGACGATTATCTCGAGAGTGCAAAGTAGCCAAATGAAACGTTTACTGGATTTCCACTTATTTTATCAAATCTCATCTCCACCACACAGGACAAGTTTGCATCTGTTATAGTTTTGGAGAAAATTGTGGTCATTTCATTTATGCGCGAAATGTGCTCAGATTGCTTTTATATTGCATTTGGCACATGGTGACGATTATCTCGAGAGTGCAAAATAGCCAAATGAAACTTTTACTGGATTTCCACTTATTTTATCAAATCTCATCTCCACCACACAGGACAAGTTTGCATCTGTTATAGTTTTGGAGAAAATTGTGGTCATTTCATTTATGCGCAAAATGTGCTCAGATTGCTTTTATATTGCATTTGGCACATGGTGACGATTATCTCGAGAGTGCAAAGTAGCCAAATGAAACTTTTACTGGATTTCCACTTATTTTTATCAAATCTCATCTCCACCACACAGGACAAGTTTGCATCTGTTATAGTTTTGGAGAAAATTGTGGTCATTTCATTTATGCGCGAAATGTGCTCAGATTGCTTTTATATTGCATTTGGCACATGGTGACGATTATCTCGAGAGTGCAAAGTAGCCAAATGAAACTTTTACTGGATTTCCGCTTATTTTATCAAATCTCATCTCCACCACACAGGACAAGTTTGCATCTGTTATAGTTTTGGAGAAAATTGTGGCCATTTCATTTATGCGCGAAATGTGCTCAGATTGCTTTTATATTGCATTTGGCACATGGTGACGATTATCTCGAGAGTGCAAAGTAGCCAAATGAAACTTTTACTGGATTTCCACTTATTTTATCAAATCTCATCTCCACCACACAGGACAAGTTTGCATCTGTTATAGTTTTGGAGAAAATTGTGGTCATTTCATTTATGCGCGAAATGTGCTCAGATTGCTTTTATATTGCATTTGGCACATGGTGACGATTATCTCAAGAGTGCAAAGTAGCCAAATGAAACTTTTACTGGATTTCCACTTATTTTATCAAATCTCATCTCCACCACACAGGACAAGTTTGCATCTGTTATAGTTTTGGAGAAAATTGTGGTCATTTCATTTATGCGCGAAATGTGCTCAGATTGCTTTTATATTGCATTTGGCACATGGTGACGATTATCTCGAGAGTGCAAAGTAGCCAAATGAAACTTTTACTGGATTTCCACTTATTTTATCAAATCTCATCTCCACCACACAGGACAAGTTTGCATCTGTTATAGTTTTGGAGAAAATTGTGGTCATTTCATTTATGCGCGAAATGTGCTCAGATTGCTTTTATATTGCATTTGGCACATGGTGACGATTATCTCGAGAGTGCAAAGTAGCCAAATGAAACATTTACTGGATTTCCACTTATTTTATCAAATCTCATCTCCACCACACAGGACAAGTTTGCATCTGTTATAGTTTTAGAGAAAATTGTGGTCATTTCATTTATGCGCGAAATGTGCTCAGATTGCTTTTATATTGCATTTGGCACATGGTGACGATTATCTCGAGAGTGCAAAGTAGCCAAATGAAACTTTTACTGGATTTCCACTTATTTTATCAAATCTCATCTCCACCACACAGGACAAGTTTGCATCTGTTATAGTTTTGGAGAAAATTGTGGTCATTTCATTTATGCGCGAAATGTGCTCAGATTGCTTTTTTATTGCATTTGGCACATGGTGACGATTATCTCGAGAGTGCAAAGTAGCCAAATGAAACTTTTACTGGATTTCCACTTATTTTATCAAATCTCATCTCCACCACACAGGACAAGTTTGCATCTGTTATAGTTTTGGAGAAAATTGTGGTCATTTCATTTATGCGCGAAATGTGCTCAGATTGCTTTTATATTGCATTTGGCACATGGTGACGATTATCTCGAGAGTGCAAAGTAGCCAAATGAAACTTTTACTGGATTTCCACTTATTTTATCAAATCTCATCTCCACCACACAGGACAAGTTTGCATCTGTTATAGTTTTGGAGAAAATTGTGGTCATTTCATTTATGCGCGAAATGTGCTCAGATTGCTTTTATATTGCATTTGGCACATGGTGACGATTATCTCGAGAGTGCAAAGTAGCCAAATGAAACTTTTACTGGATTTCCACTTATTTTATCAAATCTCATCTCCACCACACAGGACAAGTTTGCATCTGTTATAGTTTTGGAGAAAATTGTGGTCATTTCATTTATGCGCGAAATGTGCTCAGATTGCTTTTATATTGCATTTGGCACATGGTGACGATTATCTCGAGAGTGCAAAGTAGCCAAATGAAACTTTTACTGGATTTCCACTTATTTTTATCAAATCTCATCTCCACCTCACAGGACAAGTTTGCATCTGTTATAGTTTTGGAGAAAATTGTGGTCATTTCATTTATGCGCGAAATGTGCTCAGATTGCTTTTATATTGCATTTGGCACATGGTGACGATTATCTCGAGAGTGCAAAGTAGCCAAATGAAACTTTTACTGGATTTCCACTTATTTTATCAAATCTCATCTCCACCACACAGGACAAGTTTGCATCTGTTATAGTTTTGGAGAAAATTGTGGTCATTTCATTTATGCGCGAAATGTGCTCAGATTGCTTTTATATTGCATTTGGCACATGGTGATGATTATCTCGAGAGTGCAAAGTAGCCAAATGAAACTTTTACTGGATTTCCACTTATTTTATCAAATCTCATCTCCACCACACAGGACAAGTTTGCATCTGTTATAGTTTTGGAGAAAATTGTGGTCATTTCATTTATGCGCGAAATGTGCTCAGATTGCTTTTATATTGCATTTGGCACATGGTGACGATTATCTCGAGAGTGCAAAGTAGCCAAATGAAACTTTTACTGGATTTCCACTTATTTTATCAAATCTCATCTCCACCACACAGGACAAGTTTGCATCTGTTATAGTTTTGGAGAAAATTGTGGTCATTTCATTTATGCGCGAAATGTGCTCAGATTGCTTTTATGTTGCATTTGGCACATGGTGACGATTATCTCGAGAGTGCAAAGTAGCCAAATGAAACTTTTACTGGATTTCCACTTATTTTTATCAAATCTCATCTCCACCACACAGGACAAGTTTGCATCTGTTATAGTTTTGGAGAAAATTGTGGTCATTTCATTTATGCGCGAAATGTGCTCAGATTGCTTTTATATTGCATTTGGCACATGGTGACGATTATCTCGAGAGTGCAAAGTAGCCAAATTAAACTTTTACTGGATTTCCACTTATTTTATCAAATCTCATCTCCACCACACAGGACAAGTTTGCATCTGTTATAGTTTTGGAGAAAATTGTGGTCATTTCATTTATGCGCGAAATGTGCTCAGATTGCTTTTATATTGCATTTGGCACATGGTGACGATTATCTCGAGAGTGCAAAGTAGCCAAATTAAACTTTTACTGGATTTCCACTTATTTTATCAAATCTCATCTCCACCACACAGGACAAGTTTGCATCTGTTATAGTTTTGGAGAAAATTGTGGTCATTTCATTTATGCGCGAAATGTGCTCAGATTGCTTTTATATTGCATTTGGCACATGGTGACGATTATCTCGAGAGTGCAAAGTAGCCAAATGAAACTTTAACTGGATTTCCACTTATTGTATCAAATCTCATCTCCACCACACAGGACAAGTTTGCATCTGTTATAGTTTTGGAGAAAATTGTGGTCATTTCATTTATGCGCGAAATGTGCTCAGATTGCTTTTATATTGCATTTGGCACATGGTGACGATTATCTCGAGAGTGCAAAGTAGCCAAATGAAACTTTTACTGGATTTCCACTTATTTTATCAAATCTCATCTCCACCACACAGGACAAGTTTGCATCTGTTATAGTTTTGGAGAAATTTGTAGTCATTTCATTTATGCGCGAAATGTGCTCAGATTGCTTTTATATTGCATTTGGCACATGGTGACGATTATCTCGAGAGTGCAAAGTAGCCAAATGAAACTTTTACTGGATTTCCACTTATTTTATCAAATCTCATCTCCACCACACAGGACAAGTTTGCATCTGTTATAGTTTTGGAGAAAATTGTGGTCATTTCATTTATGCGCGAAATGTGCTCAGATTGCTTTTATATTGCATTTGGCACATGGTGACGATTATCTCGAGAGTGCAAAGTAGCCAAATGAAACTTTTACTGGATTTCCACTTATTTTATCAAATCTCATCTCCACCACACAGGACAAGTTTGCATCTGTTATAGTTTTGGAGAAAATTGTGGTCATTTCATTTATGCGCGAAATGTGCTCAGATTGCTTTTATATTGCATTTGGCACATGGTGACAATTATCTCGAGAGTGCAAAGTAGCCAAATGAAACTTTTACTGGATTTCCACTTATTTTATCAAATCTCATCACCACACAGGACAAGTTTGCATCTGTTATAGTTTTGGAGAAAATTGTGGTAATTTCATTTATGCGCGAAATGTGCTCAGATTGCTTTTATATTGCATTTGGCACATGGTGACGATTATCTCAAGAGTGCAAAGTAGCCAAATGAAACTTTTACTGGATTTCCACTTATTTTATCAAATCTCATCTCTACCACACAGGACAAGTTTGCATCTGTTATAGTTTTGGAGAAAATTGTGGTCATTTCATTTATGCGCGAAATGTGCTCAGATTGCTTTTATATTGCATTTGGCACATGGTGACGATTATCTCGAGAGTGCAAAGTAGCCAAATGAAACTTTTACAGGATTTCCACTTATTGTATCAAATCTCATCTCCACCACACAGGACAAGTTTGCATCTGTTATAGTTTTGGAGAAAATTGTGGTCATTTCATTTATGCGTGAAATGTGCTCAGATTGCTTTTATATTGCATTTGGCACATGGTGACGATTATCTTGAGAGTGCAAAGAAGCCAAATGAAACTTTTACTGGATTTCCACTTATTTTATCAAATCTCATCTCCACCACACAGGACAAGTTTGCATCTGTTATAGTTTTGGAGAAAATTGTGGTCATTTCATTTATGCGCGAAATGTGCTCAGATTGCTTTTATGTTGCATTTGGCACATGGTGACAATTATCTCGAGAGTGGTAAGTAGCCAAATGAAACGTTTACTGGATTTCCACTTATTTTATCAAATCTCATCTCCACCACACAGGACAAGTTTGCATCTGTTATAGTTTTGGAGAAAATTGTGGTCATTTCATTTATGCGCGAAATGTGCTCAGATTGCTTTTATATTGCATTTGGCACATGGTGACGATTATCTCGAGAGTGCAAAGTAGCCAAATGAAACTTTTACTGGATTTCCACTTATTTTATCAAATCTCATCTCCACCACACAGGACATGTTTGCATCTGTTATAGTTTTGGAGAAAATTGTGGTCATTTCATTTATGCGCGAAATGTGCTCAGATTGCTTTTATATTGCATTTGGCACATGGTGACGATTATCTCGAGAGTGCAAAGTAGCCAAATGAAACTTTTACTGGATTTCCACTTATTTTATCAAATCTCATCTCCACCACACAGGACAAGTTTGCATCTGTTATAGTTTTGGAGAAAATTGTGGTCATTTCATTTATGCGCGAAATGTGCTCAGATTGCTTTTATATTACATTTGGCACATGGTGACGATTATCTCGAGAGTGCAAAGTAGCCAAATGAAACATTTACTGGATTTCCACTTATTTTATCAAATCTCATCTCCACCACACAGGACAAGTTTGCATCTGTTATAGTTTTAGAGAAAATTGTGGTCATTTCATTTATGCGCGAAATGTGCTCAGATTGCTTTTATATTGCATTTGGCACATGGTGACGATTATCTCGAGAGTGCAAAGTAGCCAAATGAAACTTTTACTGGATTTCCACTTATTTTATCAAATCTCATCTCCACCACACAGGACAAGTTTGCATCTGTTATAGTTTTGGAGAAAATTGTGGTCATTTCATTTATGCGCGAAATGTGCTCAGATTGCTTTTTTATTGCATTTGGCACATGGTGACAATTATCTCGAGGGTGCAAAGTAGCCAAATGAAACTTTTACTGGATTTCCACTTATTTTATCAAATCTCATCTCCACCACACAGGACAAGTTTGCATCTGTTATAGTTTTGGAGAAAATTGTGGTCATTTCATTTATGCGCGAAATGTGCTCAGATTGCTTTTATATTGCATTTGGCACATGGTGACGATTATCTCGAGAGTGCAAAGTAGCCAAATGAAACTTTTACTGGATTTCCACTTATTTTATCAAATCTCATCTCCACCACACAGGACAAGTTTGCATCTGTTATAGTTTTGGAGAAATTTGTAGTCATTTCATTTATGCGCGAAATGTGCTCAGATTGCTTTTATATTGCATTTGGCACATGGTGACGATTATCTCGAGAGTGCAAAGTAGCCAAATGAAACTTTTACTGGATTTCCACTTATTTTATCAAATCTCATCTCCACCACACAGGACAAGTTTGCATCTGTTATAGTTTTGGAGAAAATTGTGGTCATTTCATTTATGCGCGAAATGTGCTCAGATTGCTTTTATATTGCATTTGGCACATGGTGACGATTATCTCGAGAGTGCAAAGTAGCCAAATGAAACTTTTACTGGATTTCCACTTATTTTATCAAATCTCATCTCCACCACACAGGACAAGTTTGCATCTGTTATAGTTTTGGAGAAAATTGTGGTCATTTCATTTATGCGCGAAATGTGCTCAGATTGCTTTTATATTGCATTTGGCACATGGTGACAATTATCTCGAGAGTGCAAAGTAGCCAAATGAAACTTTTACTGGATTTCCACTTATTTTATCAAATCTCATCTCCACCACACAGGACAAGTTTGCATCTGTTATAGTTTTGGAGAAAATTGTGGTAATTTCATTTATGCGCGAAATGTGCTCAGATTGCTTTTATATTGCATTTGGCACATGGTGACGATTATCTCAAGAGTGCAAAGTAGCCAAATGAAACTTTTACTGGATTTCCACTTATTTTATCAAATCTCATCTCTACCACACAGGACAAGTTTGCATCTGTTATAGTTTTGGAGAAAATTGTGGTCATTTCATTTATGCGCGAAATGTGCTCAGATTGCTTTTATATTGCATTTGGCACATGGTGACGATTATCTCGAGAGTGCAAAGTAGCCAAATGAAACTTTTACAGGATTTCCACTTATTGTATCAAATCTCATCTCCACCACACAGGACAAGTTTGCATCTGTTATAGTTTTGGAGAAAATTGTGGTCATTTCATTTATGCGTGAAATGTGCTCAGATTGCTTTTATATTGCATTTGGCACATGGTGACGATTATCTTGAGAGTGCAAAGAAGCCAAATGAAACTTTTACTGGATTTCCACTTATTTTATCAAATCTCATCTCCACCACACAGGACAAGTTTGCATCTGTTATAGTTTTGGAGAAAATTGTGGTCATTTCATTTATGCGCGAAATGTGCTCAGATTGCTTTTATGTTGCATTTGGCACATGGTGACAATTATCTCGAGAGTGGTAAGTAGCCAAATGAAACGTTTACTGGATTTCCACTTATTTTATCAAATCTCATCTCCACCACACAGGACAAGTTTGCATCTGTTATAGTTTTGGAGAAAATTGTGGTCATTTCATTTATGCGCGAAATGTGCTCAGATTGCTTTTATATTGCATTTGGCACATGGTGACGATTATCTCGAGAGTGCAAAGTAGCCAAATGAAACTTTTACTGGATTTCCACTTATTTTATCAAATCTCATCTCCACCACACAGGACATGTTTGCATCTGTTATAGTTTTGGAGAAAATTGTGGTCATTTCATTTATGCGCGAAATGTGCTCAGATTGCTTTTATATTGCATTTGGCACATGGTGACGATTATCTCGAGAGTGCAATGTAGCCAAATGAAACTTTTACTGGATTTCCACTTATTTTATCAAATCTCATCTCCACCACACAGGACAAGTTTGCATCTGTTATAGTTTTGGAGAAAATTGTGGTCATTTCATTTATGCGCGAAATGTGCTCAGATTGCTTTTATATTGCATTTGGCACATGGTGACGATTATCTCGAGAGTGCAAAGTAGCCAAATGAAACATTTACTGGATTTCCACTTATTTTATCAAATCTCATCTCCACCACACAGGACAAGTTTGCATCTGTTATAGTTTTAGAGAAAATTGTGGTCATTTCATTTATGCGCGAAATGTGCTCAGATTGCTTTTATATTGCATTTGGCACATGGTGACGATTATCTCGAGAGTGCAAAGTAGCCAAATGAAACTTTTACTGGATTTCCACTTATTTTATCAAATCTCATCTCCACCACACAGGACAAGTTTGCATCTGTTATAGTTTTAGAGAAAATTGTGGTCATTTCATTTATGCGCGAAATGTGCTCAGATTGCTTTTATATTGCATTTGGCACATGGTGACGATTATCTCGAGAGTGCAAAGTAGCCAAATGAAACTTTTACTGGATTTCCACTTATTTTATCAAATCTCATCTCCACCACACAGGACAAGTTTGCATCTGTTATAGTTTTGGAGAAAATTGTGGTCATTTCATTTATGCGCGAAATGTGCTCAGATTGCTTTTTTATTGCATTTGGCACATGGTGACAATTATCTCGAGAGTGCAAAGTAGCCAAATGAAACTTTTACTGGATTTCCACTTATTTTATCAAATCTCATCTCCACCACACAGGACAAGTTTGCATCTGTTATAGTTTTGGAGAAAATTGTGGTCATTTCATTTATGCGCGAAATGTGCTCAGATTGCTTTTATATTGCATTTGGCACATGGTGACGATTATCTCGAGAGTGCAAAGTAGCCAAATGAAACTTTTACTGGATTTCCACTTATTTTATCAAATCTCATCTCCACCACACAGGACAAGTTTGCATCTGTTATAGTTTTGGAGAAAATTGTGGTCATTTCATTTATGCGCGAAATGTGCTCAGATTGCTTTTATATTGCATTTGGCACATGGTGACGATTATCTCGAGAGTGCAAAGTAGCCAAATGAAACTTTTACTGGATTTCCACTTATTTTATCAAATCTCATCTCCACCACACAGGACAAGTTTGCATCTGTTATAGTTTTGGAGAAATTTGTAGTCATTTCATTTATGCGCGAAATGTGCTCAGATTGCTTTTATATTGCATTTGGCACATGGTGACGATTATCTCGAGAGTGCAAAGTAGCCAAATGAAACTTTTACTGGATTTCCACTTATTTTATCAAATCTCATCTCCACCACACAGGACAAGTTTGCATCTGTTATAGTTTTGGAGAAAATTGTGGTCATTTCATTTATGCGCGAAATGTGCTCAGATTGCTTTTATATTGCATTTGGCACATGGTGACGATTATCTCGAGAGTGCAAAGTAGCCAAATGAAACTTTTACTGGATTTCCACTTATTTTATCAAATCTCATCTCCACCACACAGGACAAGTTTGCATCTGTTATAGTTTTGGAGAAAATTGTGGTCATTTCATTTATGCGCGAAATGTGCTCAGATTGCTTTTATATTGCATTTGGCACATGGTGACAATTATCTCGAGAGTGCAAAGTAGCCAAATGAAACTTTTACTGGATTTCCACTTATTTTATCAAATCTCATCTCCACCACACAGGACAAGTTTGCATCTGTTATAGTTTTGGAGAAAATTGTGGTAATTTCATTTATGCGCGAAATGTGCTCAGATTGCTTTTATATTGCATTTGGCACATGGTGACGATTATCTCAAGAGTGCAAAGTAGCCAAATGAAACTTTTACTGGATTTCCACTTATTTTATCAAATCTCATCTCTACCACACAGGACAAGTTTGCATCTGTTATAGTTTTGGAGAAAATTGTGGTCATTTCATTTATGCGCGAAATGTGCTCAGATTGCTTTTATATTGCATTTGGCACATGGTGACGATTATCTCGAGAGTGCAAAGTAGCCAAATGAAACTTTTACAGGATTTCCACTTATTGTATCAAATCTCATCTCCACCACACAGGACAAGTTTGCATCTGTTATAGTTTTGGAGAAAATTGTGGTCATTTCATTTATGCGTGAAATGTGCTCAGATTGCTTTTATATTGCATTTGGCACATGGTGACGATTATCTTGAGAGTGCAAAGAAGCCAAATGAAACTTTTACTGGATTTCCACTTATTTTATCAAATCTCATCTCCACCACACAGGACAAGTTTGCATCTGTTATAGTTTTGGAGAAAATTGTGGTCATTTCATTTATGCGCGAAATGTGCTCAGATTGCTTTTATGTTGCATTTGGCACATGGTGACAATTATCTCGAGAGTGGTAAGTAGCCAAATGAAACGTTTACTGGATTTCCACTTATTTTATCAAATCTCATCTCCACCACACAGGACAAGTTTGCATCTGTTATAGTTTTGGAGAAAATTGTGGTCATTTCATTTATGCGCGAAATGTGCTCAGATTGCTTTTATATTGCATTTGGCACATGGTGACGATTATCTCGAGAGTGCAAAGTAGCCAAATGAAACTTTTACTGGATTTCCACTTATTTTATCAAATCTCATCTCCACCACACAGGACATGTTTGCATCTGTTATAGTTTTGGAGAAAATTGTGGTCATTTCATTTATGCGCGAAATGTGCTCAGATTGCTTTTATATTGCATTTGGCACATGGTGACGATTATCTCGAGAGTGCAAAGTAGCCAAATGAAACTTTTACTGGATTTCCACTTATTTTATCAAATCTCATCTCCACCACACAGGACAAGTTTGCATCTGTTATAGTTTTGGAGAAAATTGTGGTCATTTCATTTATGCGCGAAATGTGCTCAGATTGCTTTTATATTGCATTTGGCACATGGTGATGATTATCTCGAGAGTGCAAAGTAGCCAAATGAAACATTTACTGGATTTCCACTTATTTTATCAAATCTCATCTCCACCACACAGGACAAGTTTGCATCTGTTATAGTTTTAGAGAAAATTGTGGTCATTTCATTTATGCGCGAAATGTGCTCAGATTGCTTTTATATTGCATTTGGCACATGGTGACGATTATCTCGAGAGTGCAAAGTAGCCAAATGAAACTTTTACTGGATTTCCACTTATTTTATCAAATCTCATCTCCACCACACAGGACAAGTTTGCATCTGTTATAGTTTTGGAGAAAATTGTGGTCATTTCATTTATGCGCGAAATGTGCTCAGATTGCTTTTATATTGCATTTGGCACATGGTGACAATTATCTCGAGAGTGCAAAGTAGCCAAATGAAACTTTTACTGGATTTCCACTTATTTTATCAAATCTCATCTCCACCACACAGGACAAGTTTGCATCTGTTATAGTTTTGGAGAAAATTGTGGTCATTTCATTTATGCGCGAAATGTGCTCAGATTGCTTTTATATTGCATTTGGCACATGGTGACGATTATCTCGAGAGTGCAAAGTAGCCAAATGAAACTTTTACTGGATTTCCACTTATTTTATCAAATCTCATCTCCACCACACAGGACAAGTTTGCATCTGTTATAGTTTTGGAGAAAATTGTGGTCATTTCATTTATGCGCGAAATGTGCTCAGATTGCTTTTATGTTGCATTTGGCACATGGTGACAATTATCTCGAGAGTGGTAAGTAGCCAAATGAAACGTTTACTGGATTTCCACTTATTTTATCAAATCTCATCTCCACCACACAGGACAAGTTTGCATCTGTTATAGTTTTGGAGAAAATTGTGGTCATTTCATTTATGCGCGAAATGTGCTCAGATTGCTTTTATATTGCATTTGGCACATGGTGACGATTATCTCGAGAGTGCAAAGTAGCCAAATGAAACTTTTACTGGATTTCCACTTATTTTATCAAATCTCATCTCCACCACACAGGACATGTTTGCATCTGTTATAGTTTTGGAGAAAATTGTGGTCATTTCATTTATGCGCGAAATGTGCTCAGATTGCTTTTATATTGCATTTGGCACATGGTGACGATTATCTCGAGAGTGCAAAGTAGCCAAATGAAACTTTTACTGGATTTCCACTTATTTTATCAAATCTCATCTCCACCACACAGGACAAGTTTGCATCTGTTATAGTTTTGGAGAAAATTGTGGTCATTTCATTTATGCGCGAAATGTGCTCAGATTGCTTTTATATTGCATTTGGCACATGGTGACGATTATCTCGAGAGTGCAAAGTAGCCAAATGAAACATTTACTGGATTTCCACTTATTTTATCAAATCTCATCTCCACCACACAGGACAAGTTTGCATCTGTTATAGTTTTAGAGAAAATTGTGGTCATTTCATTTATGCGCGAAATGTGCTCAGATTGCTTTTATATTGCATTTGGCACATGGTGACGATTATCTCGAGAGTGCAAAGTAGCCAAATGAAACTTTTACTGGATTTCCACTTATTTTATCAAATCTCATCTCCACCACACAGGACAAGTTTGCATCTGTTATAGTTTTGGAGAAAATTGTGGTCATTTCATTTATGCACGAAATGTGCTCAGATTGCTTTTTTATTGCATTTGGCACATGGTGACAATTATCTCGAGAGTGCAAAGTAGCCAAATGAAACTTTTACTGGATTTCCACTTATTTTATCAAATCTCATCTCCACCACACAGGACAAGTTTGCATCTGTTATAGTTTTGGAGAAAATTGTGGTCATTTCATTTATGCGCGAAATGTGCTCAGATTGCTTTTATATTGCATTTGGCACATGGTGACGATTATCTCGAGAGTGCAAAGTAGCCAAATGAAACTTTTACTGGATTTCCACTTATTTTATCAAATCTCATCTCCACCACACAGGACAAGTTTGCATCTGTTATAGTTTTGGAGAAAATTGTGGTCATTTCATTTATGCGCGAAATGTGCTCAGATTGCTTTTATATTGCATTTGGCACATGGTGACGATTATCTCGAGAGTGCAAAGTAGCCAAATGAAACTTTTACTGGATTTCCACTTATTTTATCAAATCTCATCTCCACCACACAGGACAAGTTTGCATCTGTTATAGTTTTGGAGAAAATTGTGGTCATTTCATTTATGCGCGAAATGTGCTCAGATTGCTTTTATATTGCATTTGGCATCTGGTGACGATTATCTCGAGAGTGCAAAGTAGCCAAATGAAACTTTTACTGGATTTCCACTTATTTTATCAAATCTCATCTCCACCACACAGGACAAGTTTGCATCTGTTATAGTTTTGGAGAAAATTGTGGTCATTTCATTTATGCGCGAAATGTGCTCAGATTGCTTTTATATTGCATTTGGCACATGGTGACGATTATCTCGAGAGTGCAAAGTAGCCAAATGAAACTTTTACTGGATTTCCACTTATTGTATCAAATCTCATCTCCACCACACAGGACAAGTTTGCATCTGTTATAGTTTTGGAGAAAATTGTGGTCATTTCATTTATGCGCGAAATGTGCTCAGATTGCTTTTATATTGCATTTGGCACATGGTGACGATTATCTCGAGAGTGCAAAGTAGCCAAATGAAACTTTTACTGGATTTCCACTTATTTTATCAAATCTCATCTCCACCACACAGGACAAGTTTGCATCTGTTATAGTTTTGGAGAAAATTGTGGTCATTTCATTTATGCGCGAAATGTGCTCAGATTGCTTTTATAGTGCATTTGGCACATGGTGACGATTATCTCAAGAGTGCAAAGTAGCCAAATGAAACTTTTACTGGATTTCCACTTATTTTATCAAATCTCATCTCCACCACACAGGACAAGTTTGCATCTGTTATAGTTTTGGAGAAAATTGTGGTCATTTCATTTATGCGCGAAATGTGCTCAGATTGCTTTTATAGTGCATTTGGCACATGGTGACGATTATCTCAAGAGTGCAAAGTAGCCAAATGAAACTTTTACTGGATTTCCACTTATTTTATCAAATCTCATCTCTACCACACAGGACAGGTTTGCATCTGTTATAGTTTTGGAGAAAATTGTGGTCATTTCATTTATGCGCGAAATGTGCTCAGATTGCTTTTATATTGCATTTGGCACATGGTGACGATTATCTCGAGAGTGCAAAGTAGCCAAATGAAACTTTTACTGGATTTCCACTTATTTTATCAAATCTCATCTCCACCACACAGGACAAGTTTGCATCTGTTATAGTTTTAGAGAAAATTGTGGTCATTTCATTTATGCGCGAAATGTGCTCAGATTGCTTTTATATTGCATTTGGCACATGGTGACGATTATCTCGAGAGTGCAAAGTAGCCAAATGAAACTTTTACTGGATTTCCACTTATTTTATCAAATCTCATCTCCACCACACAGGACAAGTTTGCATCTGTTATAGTTTTGGAGAAAATTGTGGTCATTTCATTTATGCGCGAAATGTGCTCAGATTGCTTTTATATTGCATTTGGCACATGGTGACGATTATCTCGAGAGTGCAAAGTAGCCAAATGAAACTTTTACTGGATTTCCACTTATTTTATCAAATCTCATCTCCACCACACAGGACAAGTTTGCATCTGTTATAGTTTTGGAGAAAATTGTGGTCATTTCATTTATGCGCGAAATGTGCTCAGATTGCTTTTATATTGCATTTGGCACATTGTGACAATTATCTCGAGAGTGCAAAGTAGCCAAATTAAACTTTTACTGGATTTCCACTTATTTTATCAAATCTCATCTCCACCACACAGGACAAGTTTGCATCTGTTATAGTTTTGGAGAAAATTGTGGTCATTTCATTTATGCGCGAAATGTGCTCAGATTGCTTTTATATCGCATTTGGCACATGGTGACGATTATCTCGAGAGTGAAAAGTAGCCAAATGAAACTTTTACTGGATTTCCACTTATTTTATCAAATCTCATCTCCACCACACAGGACAAGTTTGCATCTGTTATAGTTTTGGAGAAAATTGTGGTCATTTCATTTATGCGTGAAATGTGCTCAGATTGCTTTTATATTGCATTTGGCACATGGTGACGATTATCTCGAGAGTGCAAAGAAGCCAAATGAAACTTTTACTGGATTTCCACTTATTTTATCAAATCTCATCTCCACCACACAGGACAAGTTTGCATCTGTTATAGTTTTGGAGAAAATTGTGGTCATTTCATTTATGCGCGAAATGTGCTCAGATTGCTTTTATGTTGCATTTGGCACATGGTGACAATTATCTCGAGAGTGCAAAGTAGCCAAATGAAAGTTTTACTGGATTTCCACTTATTTTATCAAATTTCATCTCTACCACACAGGACAAGTTTGCATCTGTTATAGTTTTGGAGAAAATTGTGGTCATTTCATTTATGCGCGAAATGTGCTCAGATTGCTTTTATATTGCATTTGGCACATGTTGACGATTATCTCGAGAGTGCAAAGTAGCCAAATGAAACTTTTACTGGATTTCCACTTATTTTATCAAATCTCAATTCCACCACACAGGACAAGTTTGCATCTGTTATAGTTTTGGAGAAAATTGTGGTCATTTCATTTTTGCGCGAAAAGTGCTCAGATTGCTTTTATATTGCATTTGGCACATGGTGACGATTATCTCGAGAGTGCAAAGTAGCCAAATGAAACGATTACTGGATTTCCACTTATTTTATCAAATCTCATCTCCACCACACAGGACAAGTTTGCATCTGTTATAGTTTTGGAGAAAATTGTGGTCATTTCATTTATGCGCGAAATGTGCTCAGATTGCTTTTATATTGCATTTGGCACATGGTGACGATTATCTCGAGAGTGCAAAGTAGCCAAATGAAACTTTTACTGGATTTCCACTTATTTTATCAAATCTCATCTCCACCACACAGGACAAGTTTGCATCTGTTATAGTTTTGGAGAAAATTGTGGTCATTTCATTTATGCGTGAAATGTGCTCAGATTGCTTTTATATTGCATTTGGCACATGGTGACGATTATCTCGAGAGTGCAAAGAAGCCAAATGAAACTTTTACTGGATTTCCACTTATTTTATCAAATCTCATCTCCACCACACAGGACAAGTTTGCATCTTTTATAGTTTTGGAGAAAATTGTGGTCATTTCATTTATGCGCGAAATGTGCTCAGATTGCTTTTATGTTGCATTTGGCACATGGTGACGATTATCTCGAGAGTGCAAAGTAGCCAAATGAAACTTTTACTGGATTTCCACTTATTTTTATCAAATCTCATCTCCACCACACAGGACAAGTTTGCATCTGTTATAGTTTTGGAGAAAATTGTGGTCATTTCATTTATGCGCGAAATGTGCTCAGATTGCTTTTATATTGCATTTGGCACATGGTGACGATTATCTCGAGAGTGCAAAGTAGCCAAATGAAACTTTTACTGGATTTCCACTTATTTTATCAAATCTCATCTCCACCACACAGGACAAGTTTGCATCTGTTATAGTTTTGGAGAAAATTGTGGTCATTTCATTTATGCGCGAAATGTGCTCAGATTGCTTTTATATTGCATTTGGCACATGGTGACGATTATCTCGAGAGTGCAAAGTAGCCAAATGAAACTTTTACTGGATTTCCACTTATTTTATCAAATCTCATCTCCACCACACAGGACAAGTTTGCATCTGTTATAGTTTTGGAGAAAATTGTGGTCATTTCATTTATGCGCGAAATGTGCTCAGATTGCTTTTATATTGCATTTGGCACATGGTGACAATTATCTCGAGAGTGCAAAGTAGCCAAATGAAACTTTTACTGGATTTCCACTTATTTTATCAAATCTCATCTCCACCACACAGGACAAGTTTGCATCTGTTATAGTTTTGGAGAAAATTGTGGTCATTTCATTTATGCGCGAAATGTGCTCAGATTGCTTTTATATTGCATTTGGCACATGGTGACGATTATCTCAAGAGTGCAAAGTAGCCAAATGAAACTTTTACTGGATTTCCACTTATTTTATCAAATCTCATCTCTACCACACAGGACAAGTTTGCATCTGTTATAGTTTTGGAGAAAATTGTGGTCATTTCATTTATGCGCGAAATGTGCTCAGATTGCTTTTATATTGCATTTGGCACATGGTGACGATTATCTCGAGAGTGAAAAGTAGCCAAATGAAACTTTTACTGGATCTCCACTTATTGTATCAAATCTCATCTCCACCACACAGGACAAGTTTGCATCTGTTATAGTTTTGGAGAAAATTGTGGTCATTTCATTTATGCGCGAAATGTGCTCAGATTGCTTTTATATTGCATTTGGCACATGGTGACGATTATCTCGAGAGTGAAAAGTAGCCAAATGAAACTTTTACTGGATTTCCACTTATTTTATCAAATCTCATCTCCACCACACAGGACAAGTTTGCATCTGTTATAGTTTTGGAGAAAATTGTGGTCATTTCATTTATGCGTGAAATGTGCTCAGATTGCTTTTATATTGCATTTGGCACATGGTGACGATTATCTCGAGAGTGCAAAGAAGCCAAATGAAACTTTTACTGGATTTCCACTTATTTTATCAAATCTCATCTCCACCACACAGGACAAGTTTGCATCTGTTATAGTTTTGGAGAAAATTGTGGTCATTTCATTTATGCGCAAAATGTGCTCAGATTGCTTTTATGTTGCATTTGGCACATGGTGACAATTATCTCGAGAGTGCAAAGTAGCCAAATGAAAGTTTTACTGGATTTCCACTTATTTTATCAAATTTAATCTCTACCACACAGGACAAGTTTGCATCTGTTATAGTTTTGGAGAAAATTGTGGTCATTTCATTTATGCGCGAAATGTGCTCAGATTGCTTTTATATTGCATTTGGCACATGTTGACGATTATCTCGAGAGTGCAAAGTAGCCAAATGAAACTTTTACTGGATTTCCACTTATTTTATCAAATCTCAATTCCACCACACAGGACAAGTTTGCATCTGTTATAGTTTTGGAGAAAATTGTGGTCATTTCATTTTTGCGCGAAAAGTGCTCAGATTGCTTTTATATTGCATTTGGCACATGGTGACGATTATCTCGAGAGTGCAAAGTAGCCAAATGAAACGATTACTGGATTTCCACGTATTTTATCAAATCTCATCTCCACCACACAGGACAAGTTTGCATCTGTTATAGTTTTGGAGAAAATTGTGGTCATTTCATTTATGCGCGAAATGTGCTCAGATTGCTTTTATATTGCATTTGGCACATGGTGACGATTATCTCGAGAGTGCAAAGTAGCCAAATGAAACTTTTACTGGATTTCCACTTATTTTATCAAATCTCATCTCCACCACACAGGACAAGTTTGCATCTGTTATAGTTTTGGAGAAAATTGTGGTCATTTCATTTATGCGCGAAATGTGCTCAGATTGCTTTTATAGTGCATTTGGCACATGGTGACGATTATCTCAAGAGTGCAAAGTAGCCAAATGAAACTTTTACTGGATTTCCACTTATTTTATCAAATCTCATCTCCACCACACAGGACAAGTTTGCATCTGTTATAGTTTTGGAGAAAATTGTGGTCATTTCATTTATGCGCGAAATGTGCTCAGATTGCTTTTATAGTGCATTTGGCACATGGTGACGATTATCTCAAGAGTGCAAAGTAGCCAAATGAAACTTTTACTGGATTTCCACTTATTTTATCAAATCTCATCTCTACCACACAGGACAGGTTTGCATCTGTTATAGTTTTGGAGAAAATTGTGGTCATTTCATTTATGCGCGAAATGTGCTCAGATTGCTTTTATATTGCATTTGGCACATGGTGACGATTATCTCGAGAGTGCAAAGTAGCCAAATGAAACTTTTACTGGATTTCCACTTATTTTATCAAATCTCATCTCTACCACACAGGACAGGTTTGCATCTGTTATAGTTTTGGAGAAAATTGTGGTCATTTCATTTATGCGCGAAATGTGCTCAGATTGCTTTTATATTGCATTTGGCACATGGTGACGATTATCTCGAGAGTGCAAAGTAGCCAAATGAAACTTTTACTGGATTTCCACTTATTGTATCAAATCTCATCTCCACCACACAGGACAAGTTTGCATCTGTTATAGTTTTGGAGAAAATTGTGGTCATTTCATTTATGCGCGAAATGTGCTCAGATTGCTTTTATATTGCATTTGTCACATGGTGACGATTATCTCGAGAGTGCAAAGTAGCCAAATGAAACTTTTACTGGATTTTCACTTATTTTATCAAATCTCATCTCCACCACACAGGACAAGTTTGCATCTGTTATAGTTTTGGAGAAAATTGTGGTCATTTCATTTATGCGTGAAATGTGCTCAGATTGCTTTTATATTGCATTTGGCACATGGTGACGATTATCTCGAGAGTGCAAAGAAGCCAAATGAAACTTTTACTGGATTTCCACTTATTTTATCAAATCTCATCTCCACCACACAGGACAAGTTTGCATCTTTTATAGTTTTGGAGAAAATTGTGGTCATTTCATTTATGCGCGAAATGTGCTCAGATTGCTTTTATGTTGCATTTGGCACATGGTGACGATTATCTCGAGAGTGCAAAGTAGCCAAATGAAACTTTTACTGGATTTCCACTTATTTTTATCAAATCTCATCTCCACCACACAGGACAAGTTTGCATCTGTTATAGTTTTGGAGAAAATTGTGGTCATTTCATTTATGCGCGAAATGTGCTCAGATTGCTTTTATATTGCATTTGGCACATGGTGACGATTATCTCGAGAGTGCAAAGTAGCCAAATGAAACTTTTACTGGATTTCCACTTATTTTATCAAATCTCATCTCCACCACACAGGACAAGTTTGCATCTGTTATAGTTTTGGAGAAAATTGTGGTCATTTCATTTATGCGCGAAATGTGCTCAGATTGCTTTTATATTGCATTTGGCACATGGTGACGATTATCTCGAGAGTGCAAAGTAGCCAAATGAAACTTTTACTGGATTTCCACTTATTTTATCAAATCTCATCTCCACCACACAGGACAAGTTTGCATCTGTTATAGTTTTGGAGAAAATTGTGGTCATTTCATTTATGCGCGAAATGTGCTCAGATTGCTTTTATATTGCATTTGGCACATGGTGACAATTATCTCGAGAGTGCAAAGTAGCCAAATGAAACTTTTACTGGATTTCCACTTATTTTATCAAATCTCATCTCCACCACACAGGACAAGTTTGCATCTGTTATAGTTTTGGAGAAAATTGTGGTCATTTCATTTATGCGCGAAATGTGCTCAGATTGCTTTTATATTGCATTTGGCACATGGTGACGATTATCTCAAGAGTGCAAAGTAGCCAAATGAAACTTTTACTGGATTTCCACTTATTTTATCAAATCTCATCTCTACCACACAGGACAAGTTTGCATCTGTTATAGTTTTGGAGAAAATTGTGGTCATTTCATTTATGCGCGAAATGTGCTCAGATTGCTTTTATATTGCATTTGGCACATGGTGACGATTATCTCGAGAGTGAAAAGTAGCCAAATGAAACTTTTACTGGATTTCCACTTATTGTATCAAATCTCATCTCCACCACACAGGACAAGTTTGCATCTGTTATAGTTTTGGAGAAAATTGTGGTCATTTCATTTATGCGCGAAATGTGCTCAGATTGCTTTTATATTGCATTTGGCACATGGTGACGATTATCTCGAGAGTGAAAAGTAGCCAAATGAAACTTTTACTGGATTTCCACTTATTTTATCAAATCTCATCTCCACCACACAGGACAAGTTTGCATCTGTTATAGTTTTGGAGAAAATTGTGGTCATTTCATTTATGCGTGAAATGTGCTCAGATTGCTTTTATATTGCATTTGGCACATGGTGACGATTATCTCGAGAGTGCAAAGAAGCCAAATGAAACTTTTACTGGATTTCCACTTATTTTATCAAATCTCATCTCCACCACACAGGACAAGTTTGCATCTGTTATAGTTTTGGAGAAAATTGTGGTCATTTCATTTATGCGCGAAATGTGCTCAGATTGCTTTTATGTTGCATTTGGCACATGGTGACAATTATCTCGAGAGTGCAAAGTAGCCAAATGAAAGTTTTACTGGATTTCCACTTATTTTATCAAATTTCATCTCTACCACACAGGACAAGTTTGCATCTGTTATAGTTTTGGAGAAAATTGTGGTCATTTCATTTATGCGCGAAATGTGCTCAGATTGCTTTTATATTGCATTTGGCACATGTTGACGATTATCTCGAGAGTGCAAAGTAGCCAAATGAAACTTTTACTGGATTTCCACTTATTTTATCAAATCTCAATTCCACCACACAGGACAAGTTTGCATCTGTTATAGTTTTGGAGAAAATTGTGGTCATTTCATTTTTGCGCGAAAAGTGCTCAGATTGCTTTTATATTGCATTTGGCACATGGTGACGATTATCTCGAGAGTGCAAAGTAGCCAAATGAAACGATTACTGGATTTCCACTTATTTTATCAAATCTCATCTCCACCACACAGGACAAGTTTGCATCTGTTATAGTTTTGGAGAAAATTGTGGTCATTTCATTTATGCGCGAAATGTGCTCAGATTGCTTTTATATTGCATTTGGCACATGGTGACGATTATCTCGAGAGTGCAAAGTAGCCAAATGAAACTTTTACTGGATTTCCACTTATTTTATCAAATCTCATCTCCACCACACAGGACAAGTTTGCATCTGTTATAGTTTTGGAGAAAATTGTGGTCATTTCATTTATGCGCGAAATGTGCTCAGATTGCTTTTATAGTGCATTTGGCACATGGTGACGATTATCTCAAGAGTGCAAAGTAGACAAATGAAACTTTTACTGGATTTCCACTTATTTTATCAAATCTCATCTCCACCACACAGGACAAGTTTGCATCTGTTATAGTTTTGGAGAAAATTGTGGTCATTTCATTTATGCGCGAAATGTGCTCAGATTGCTTTTATAGTGCATTTGGCACATGGTGACGATTATCTCAAGAGTGCAAAGTAGCCAAATGAAACTTTTACTGGATTTCCACTTATTTTATCAAATCTCATCTCTACCACACAGGACAGGTTTGCATCTGTTATAGTTTTGGAGAAAATTGTGGTCATTTCATTTATGCGCGAAATGTGCTCAGATTGCTTTTATATTGCATTTGGCACATGGTGACGATTATCTCGAGAGTGCAAAGTAGCCAAATGAAACTTTTACTGGATTTCCACATATTTTATCAAATCTCATCTCTACCACACAGGACAGGTTTGCATCTGTTATAGTTTTGGAGAAAATTGTGGTCATTTCATTTATGCGCGAAATGTGCTCAGATTGCTTTTATATTGCATTTGGCACATGGTGACGATTATCTCGAGAGTGCAAAGTAGCCAAATGAAACTTTTACTGGATTTCCACTTATTGTATCAAATCTCATCTCCACCACACAGGACAAGTTTGCATCTGTTATAGTTTTGGAGAAAATTGTGGTCATTTCATTTATGCGCGAAATGTGCTCAGATTGCTTTTATATTGCATTTGTCACATGGTGACGATTATCTCGAGAGTGCAAAGTAGCCAAATGAAACTTTTACTGGATTTTCACTTATTTTATCAAATCTCATCTCCACCACACAGGACAAGTTTGCATCTGTTATAGTTTTGGAGAAAATTGTGGTCATTTCATTTATGCGTGAAATGTGCTCAGATTGCTTTTATATTGCATTTGGCACATGGTGACGATTATCTCGAGAGTGCAAAGAAGCCAAATGAAACTTTTACTGGATTTCCACTTATTTTATCAAATCTCATCTCCACCACACAGGACAAGTTTGCATCTTTTATAGTTTTGGAGAAAATTGTGGTCATTTCATTTATGCGCGAAATGTGCTCAGATTGCTTTTATGTTGCATTTGGCACATGGTGACGATTATCTCGAGAGTGCAAAGTAGCCAAATGAAACTTTTACTGGATTTCCACTTATTTTTATCAAATCTCATCTCCACCACACAGGACAAGTTTGCATCTGTTATAGTTTTGGAGAAAATTGTGGTCATTTCATTTATGCGCGAAATGTGCTCAGATTGCTTTTATATTGCATTTGGCACATGGTGACGATTATCTCGAGAGTGCAAAGTAGCCAAATGAAACTTTTACTGGATTTCCACTTATTTTATCAAATCTCATCTCCACCACACAGGACAAGTTTGCATCTGTTATAGTTTTGGAGAAAATTGTGGTCATTTCATTTATGCGCGAAATGTGCTCAGATTGCTTTTATATTGCATTTGGCACATGGTGACGATTATCTCGAGAGTGCAAAGTAGCCAAATGAAACTTTTACTGGATTTCCACTTATTTTATCAAATCTCATCTCCACCACACAGGACAAGTTTGCATCTGTTATAGTTTTGGAGAAAATTGTGGTCATTTCATTTATGCGCGAAATGTGCTCAGATTGCTTTTATATTGCATTTGGCACATGGTGACAATTATCTCGAGAGTGCAAAGTAGCCAAATGAAACTTTTACTGGATTTCCACTTATTTTATCAAATCTCATCTCCACCACACAGGACAAGTTTGCATCTGTTATAGTTTTGGAGAAAATTGTGGTCATTTCATTTATGCGCGAAATGTGCTCAGATTGCTTTTATATTGCATTTGGCACATGGTGACGATTATCTCGAGAGTGCAAAGTAGCCAAATGAAACTTTTACTGGATTTCCACTTATTTTATCAAATCTCATCTCCACCACACAGGACAAGTTTGCATCTGTTATAGTTTTGGAGAAAATTGTGGTCATTTCATTTATGCGCGAAATGTGCTCAGATTGCTTTTATGTTGCATTTGGCACATGGTGACAATTATCTCGAGAGTGCAAAGTAGCCAAATGAAAGTTTTACTGGATTTCCACTTATTTTATCAAATTTCATCTCTACCACACAGGACAAGTTTGCATCTGTTATAGTTTTGGAGAAAATTGTGGTCATTTCATTTATGCGCGAAATGTGCTCAGATTGCTTTTATATTGCATTTGGCACATGGTGACGATTATCTCGAGAGTGCAAAGTAGCCAAATGAAACTTTTACTGGATTTCCACTTATTTTATCAAATCTCATCTCCACCACACAGGACAAGTTTGCATCTGTTATAGTTTTGGAGAAAATTGTGGTCATTTCATTTATGCGCGAAATGTGCTCAGATTGCTTTTATATTGCATTTGGCACATGGTGACGATTATCTCGAGAGTGCAAAGTAGCCAAATGAAACTTTTACTGGATTTCCACTTATTTTATCAAATCTCATCTCCACCACACAGGACAAGTTTGCATCTGTTATAGTTTTGGAGAAAATTGTGGTCATTTCATTTATGCGCGAAATGTGCTCAGATTGCTTTTATATTGCATTTGGCACATGGTGACAATTATCTCGAGAGTGCAAAGTAGCCAAATGAAACTTTTACTGGATTTCCACTTATTTTATCAAATCTCATCTCCACCACACAGGACAAGTTTGCATCTGTTATAGTTTTGGAGAAAATTGTGGTCATTTCATTTATGCGCGAAATGTGCTCAGATTGCTTTTATATTGCATTTGGCACATGGTGACGATTATCTCAAGAGTGCAAAGTAGCCAAATGAAACTTTTACTGGATTTCCACTTATTTTATCAAATCTCATCTCTACCACACAGGACAAGTTTGCATCTGTTATAGTTTTGGAGAAAATTGTGGTCATTTCATTTATGCGCGAAATGTGCTCAGATTGCTTTTATATTGCATTTGGCACATGGTGACGATTATCTCGAGAGTGAAAAGTAGCCAAATGAAACTTTTACTGGATTTCCACTTATTGTATCAAATCTCATCTCCACCACACAGGACAAGTTTGCATCTGTTATAGTTTTGGAGAAAATTGTGGTCATTTCATTTATGCGCGAAATGTGCTCAGATTGCTTTTATATTGCATTTGGCACATGGTGACGATTATCTCGAGAGTGAAAAGTAGCCAAATGAAACTTTTACTGGATTTCCACTTATTTTATCAAATCTCATCTCCACCACACAGGACAAGTTTGCATCTGTTATAGTTTTGGAGAAAATTGTGGTCATTTCATTTATGCGTGAAATGTGCTCAGATTGCTTTTATATTGCATTTGGCACATGGTGACGATTATCTCGAGAGTGCAAAGAAGCCAAATTAAACTTTTACTGGATTTCCACTTATTTTATCAAATCTCATCTCCACCACACAGGACAAGTTTGCATCTGTTATAGTTTTGGAGAAAATTGTGGTCATTTCATTTATGCGCGAAATGTGCTCAGATTGCTTTTATGTTGCATTTGGCACATGGTGACAATTATCTCGAGAGTGCAAAGTAGCCAAATGAAAGTTTTACTGGATTTCCACTTATTTTATCAAATTTCATCTCTACCACACAGGACAAGTTTGCATCTGTTATAGTTTTGGAGAAAATTGTGGTCATTTCATTTATGCGCGAAATGTGCTCAGATTGCTTTTATATTGCATTTGGCACATGTTGACGATTATCTCGAGAGTGCAAAGTAGCCAAATGAAACTTTTACTGGATTTCCACTTATTTTATCAAATCTCAATTCCACCACACAGGACAAGTTTGCATCTGTTATAGTTTTGGAGAAAATTGTGGTCATTTCATTTTTGCGCGAAAAGTGCTCAGATTGCTTTTATATTGCATTTGGCACATGGTGACGATTATCTCGAGAGTGCAAAGTAGCCAAATGAAACGATTACTGGATTTCCACTTATTTTATCAAATCTCATCTCCACCACACAGGACAAGTTTGCATCTGTTATAGTTTTGGAGAAAATTGTGGTCATTTCATTTATGCGCGAAATGTGCTCAGATTGCTTTTATATTGCATTTGGCACATGGTGACGATTATCTCGAGAGTGCAAAGTAGCCAAATGAAACTTTTACTGGATTTCCACTTATTTTATCAAATCTCATCTCCACCACACAAGACAAGTTTGCATCTGTTATAGTTTTGGAGAAAATTGTGGTCATTTCATTTATGCGCGAAATGTGCTCAGATTGCTTTTATATTGCATTTGGCACATGGTGACGATTATCTCGAGAGTGCAAAGTAGCCAAATGAAACTTTTACTGGATTTCCACTTATTTTATCAAATCTCATCTCCACCACACAGGACAAGTTTGCATCTGTTATAGTTTTGGAGAAAATTGTGGTCATTTCATTTATGCGCGAAATGTGCTCAGATTGCTTTTATATTGCATTTGGCACATGGTGACGATTATCTCGAGAGTGCAAAGTAGCCAAATGAAACTTTTACTGGATTTCCACTTATTTTATCAAATCTCATCTCCACCACACAGGACAAGTTTGCATCTGTTATAGTTTTGGAGAAAATTGTGGTCATTTCATTTATGCGTGAAATGTGCTCAGATTGCTTTTATATTGCATTTGGCACATGGTGACGATTATCTCGAGAGTGCAAAGAAGCCAAATGAAACTTTTACTTTATTTCCACTTATTTTATCAAATCTCATCTCCACCACACAGGACAAGTTTGCATCTGTTATAGTTTTGGAGAAAATTGTGGTCATTTCATTTATGCGCGAAATGTGCTCAGATTGCTTTTATGTTGCATTTGGCACATGGTGACGATTATCTCGAGAGTGCAAAGTAGCCAAATGAAAGTTTTACTGGATTTCCACTTATTTTATCAAATCTCATCTCTACCACACAGGACAAGTTTGCATCTGTTATAGTTTTGGAGAAAATTGTGGTCATTTCATTTATGCGCGAAATGTGCTCAGATTGCTTTTATATTGCATTTGGCACATGGTGACGATTATCTCGAGAGTGCAGAGTAGCCAAATGAAACTTTTACTGGATTTCCACTTATTTTATCAAATCTCATCTCCACCACACAGGACAAGTTTGCATCTGTTATAGTTTTGGAGAAAATTGTGGTCATTTCATTTTTGCGCGAAAAGTGCTCAGATTGCTTTTATTTTGCATTTGGCACATGGTGACGATTATCTCGAGAGTGCAAAGTAGCCAAATGAAACGTTTACTGGATTTCCACTTATTTTATCAAATCTCATCTCCACCACACAGGACAAGTTTGCATCTGTTATAGTTTTGGAGAAAATTGTGGTCATTTCATTTATGTGCGAAATGTGCTCAGATTGCTTTTATATTGCATTTGGCACATGGTGACAATTATCTCGAGAGTACAAAGTAGCCAAATGAAACTTTTACTGGATTTCCACTTATTTTATCAAATCTCATCTCCACCACACAGGACAAGTTTGCATCTGTTATAGTTTTCTAGAAAATTGTGGTCATTTCATTTATGCGCGAAATGTGCTCAGATTGCTTTTATATTGCATTTGGCACATGGTGACGATTATCTCGAGAGTGCAAAGTAGCCAAATGAAACTTTTACTGAATTTCCACTTATTTTATCAAATCTCATCTCCACCACACAGGACAAGTTTGCATCTGTTATAGTTTTGGATAAAATTGTGGTCATTTCATTTATGCGCGAAATGTGCTCAGATTGCTTTTATATTGCATTTGGCACATGGTGACGATTATCTCGAGAGTGCAAAGTAGCCAAATGAAACTTTTACTGGATTTCCACTTATTTTATCAAATCTCATCTCCACCACACAGGACAAGTTTGCATCTGTTATAGTTTTGGAGAAAATTGTGGTCATTTCATTTATGCGCGAAATGTGCTCAGATTGCTTTTATATTGCATTTGGCACATGGTGACGATTATCTCGAGAGTGCAAAGTAGCCAAATGAAACTTTTACTGGATTTCCACTTATTTTATCAAATCTCATCTCCACCACACAGGACAAGTTTGCATCTGTTATAGTTTTGGAGAAAATTGTGGTCATTTCATTTTTGCGCGAAATGTGCTCAGATTGCTTTTATTTTGCATTTGGCACATGGTGACGATTATCTCGAGAGTGCAAAGTAGCCAAATGAAACTTTTACTGGATTTCCACTTATTTTATCAAATCTCATCTCCACCACACAGGACAAGTTTGCATCTGTTATAGTTTTGGAGAAAATTGTGGTCATTTCATTTATGCGCGAAATGTGCTCAGATTGCTTTTATATTGCATTTGGCACATGGTGACGATTATCTCAAGAGTGCAAAGTAGCCAAATGAAACTTTTACTGGATTTCCACTTATTTTATCAAATCTCATCTCTACCACACAGGACAAGTTTGCATCTGTTATAGTTTTGGAGAAAATTGTGGTCATTTCATTTATGCGCGAAATGTGCTCAGATTGCTTTTATATTGCATTTGGCACATGGTGACGATTATCTCAAGAGTGCAAAGTAGCCAAATGAAACTTTTACTGGATTTCCACTTATTTTATCAAATCTCATCTCCACTACACAGGACAAGTTTGCATCTGTTATAGTTTTGGAGAAAATTGTGGTCATTTCATTTATGCGCGAAATGTGCTCAGATTGCTTTTATATTGCATTTGGCACATGGTGACGATTATCTCGAGAGTGCAAAGTAGCCAAATGAAACTTTTACTGGATTTCCACTTATTTTATCAAATCTCATCTCCACCACACAAGACAAGTTTGCATCTGTTATAGTTTTGGAGAAAATTGTGGTCATTTCATTTATGCGCGAAATGTGCTCAGATTGCTTTTATATTGCATTTGGCACATGGTGACGATTATCTCGAGAGTGCAAAGTAGCCAAATGAAACTTTTACTGGATTTCCACTTATTTTATCAAATCTCATCTCCACCACACAGGACAAGTTTGCATCTGTTATAGTTTTGGAGAAAATTGTGGTCATTTCATTTATGCGCGAAATGTGCTCAGATTGCTTTTATATTGCATTTGGCACATGGTGACGATTATCTCGAGAGTGCAAAGTAGCCAAATGAAACTTTTACTGGATTTCCACTTATTTTATCAAATCTCATCTCCACCACACAGGACAAGTTTGCATCTGTTATAGTTTTGGAGAAAATTGTGGTCATTTCATTTATGCGTGAAATGTGCTCAGATTGCTTTTATATTGCATTTGGCACATGGTGACGATTATCTCGAGAGTGCAAAGAAGCCAAATGAAACTTTTACTTTATTTCCACTTATTTTATCAAATCTCATCTCCACCACACAGGACAAGTTTGCATCTGTTATAGTTTTGGAGAAAATTGTGGTCATTTCATTTATGCGCGAAATGTGCTCAGATTGCTTTTATGTTGCATTTGGCACATGGTGACGATTATCTCGAGAGTGCAAAGTAGCCAAATGAAAGTTTTACTGGATTTCCACTTATTTTATCAAATCTCATCTCTACCACACAGGACAAGTTTGCATCTGTTATAGTTTTGGAGAAAATTGTGGTCATTTCATTTATGCGCGAAATGTGCTCAGATTGCTTTTATATTGCATTTGGCACATGGTGACGATTATCTCGAGAGTGCAGAGTAGCCAAATGAAACTTTTACTGGATTTCCACTTATTTTATCAAATCTCATCTCCACCACACAGGACAAGTTTGCATCTGTTATAGTTTTGGAGAAAATTGTGGTCATTTCATTTTTGCGCGAAAAGTGCTCAGATTGCTTTTATTTTGCATTTGGCACATGGTGACGATTATCTCGAGAGTGCAAAGTAGCCAAATGAAACGTTTACTGGATTTCCACTTATTTTATCAAATCTCATCTCCACCACACAGGACAAGTTTGCATCTGTTATAGTTTTGGAGAAAATTGTGGTCATTTCATTTATGTGCGAAATGTGCTCAGATTGCTTTTATATTGCATTTGGCACATGGTGACAATTATCTCGAGAGTACAAAGTAGCCAAATGAAACTTTTACTGGATTTCCACTTATTTTATCAAATCTCATCTCCACCACACAGGACAAGTTTGCATCTGTTATAGTTTTCTAGAAAATTGTGGTCATTTCATTTATGCGCGAAATGTGCTCAGATTGCTTTTATATTGCATTTGGCACATGGTGACGATTATCTCGAGAGTGCAAAGTAGCCAAATGAAACTTTTACTGAATTTCCACTTATTTTATCAAATCTCATCTCCACCACACAGGACAAGTTTGCATCTGTTATAGTTTTGGAGAAAATTGTGGTCATTTCATTTATGCGCGAAATGTGCTCAGATTGCTTTTATATTGCATTTGGCACATGGTGACGATTATCTCGAGAGTGCAAAGTAGCCAAATGAAACTTTTACTGGATTTCCACTTATTTTATCAAATCTCATCTCCACCACACAGGACAAGTTTGCATCTGTTATAGTTTTGGAGAAAATTGTGGTCATTTCATTTATGCGCGAAATGTGCTCAGATTGCTTTTATATTGCATTTGGCACATGGTGACGATTATCTCGAGAGTGCAAAGTAGCCAAATGAAACTTTTACTGGATTTCCACTTATTTTATCAAATCTCATCTCCACCACACAGGACAAGTTTGCATCTGTTATAGTTTTGGAGAAAATTGTGGTCATTTCATTTTTGCGCGAAATGTGCTCAGATTGCTTTTATTTTGCATTTGGCACATGGTGACGATTATCTCGAGAGTGCAAAGTAGCCAAATGAAACTTTTACTGGATTTCCACTTATTTTATCAAATCTCATCTCCACCACACAGGACAAGTTTGCATCTGTTATAGTTTTGGAGAAAATTGTGGTCATTTCATTTATGCGCGAAATGTGCTCAGATTGCTTTTATATTGCATTTGGCACATGGTGACGATTATCTCAAGAGTGCAAAGTAGCCAAATGAAACTTTTACTGGATTTCCACTTATTTTATCAAATCTCATCTCTACCACACAGGACAAGTTTGCATCTGTTATAGTTTTGGAGAAAATTGTGGTCATTTCATTTATGCGCGAAATGTGCTCAGATTGCTTTTATATTGCATTTGGCACATGGTGACGATTATCTCAAGAGTGCAAAGTAGCCAAATGAAACTTTTACTGGATTTCCACTTATTTTATCAAATCTCATCTCCACCACACAGGACAAGTTTGCATCTGTTATAGTTTTGGAGAAAATTGTGGTCATTTCATTTATGCGCGAAATGTGCTCAGATTGCTTTTATATTGCATTTGGCACATGGTGACGATTATCTCGAGAGTGCAAAGTAGCCAAATGAAACTTTCACTGGATTTCCACTTATTTTATCAAATCTCATCTCCACCACACAGGACAAGTTTGCATCTGTTATAGTTTTGGAGAAAATTGTGGTCATTTCATTTATGCGCGAAATGTGCTCAGATTGCTTTTATAGTGCATTTGGCACATGGTGACGATTATCTCGAGAGTGCAAAGTAGCCAAATGAAACATTTACTGGATTTCCACTTATTTTATCAAATCTCATCTCCACCACACAGGACAAGTTTGCATCTGTTATAGTTTTAGAGAAAATTGTGGTCATTTCATTTATGCGCGAAATGTGCTCAGATTGCTTTTATATTGCATTTGGCACATGGTGACGATTATCTCGAGAGTGCAAAGTAGCCAAATGAAACTTTTACTGGATTTCCACTTATTTTATCAAATCTCATCTCCACCACACAGGACAAGTTTGCATCTGTTATAGTTTTGGAGAAAATTGTGGTCATTTCATTTATGCGCGAAATGTGCTCAGATTGCTTTTTTATTGCATTTGGCACATGGTGACAATTATCTCGAGAGTGCAAAGTAGCCAAATGAAACTTTTACTGGATTTCCACTTATTTTATCAAATCTCATCTCCACCACACAGGACAAGTTTGCATCTGTTATAGTTTTGGAGAAAATTGTGGTCATTTCATTTATGCGCGAAATGTGCTCAGATTGCTTTTATATTGCATTTGGCACATGGTGACGATTATCTCGAGAGTGCAAAGTAGCCAAATGAAACTTTTACTGGATTTCCACTTATTTTATCAAATCTCATCTCCACCACACAGTACAAGTTTGCATCTGTTATAGTTTTGGAGAAAATTGTGGTCATTTCATTTATGCGCGAAATGTGCTCAGATTGCTTTTATATTGCATTTGGAACATGGTGACGATTATCTCGAGAGTGCAAAGTAGCCAAATGAAACTTTTACTGGATTTCCACTTATTTTACCAAATCTCATCTCCACCACACAGGACAAGTTTGCATCTGTTATAGTTTTGGAGAAAATTGTGGTCATTTCATTTATGCGCGAAATGTGCTCAGATTGCTTTTATATTGCATTTGGCACATGGTGACGATTATCTCGAGAGTGCAAAGTAGCCAAATGAAACTTTTACTGGATTTCCACTTATTTTTATCAAATCTCATCTCCACCACACAGGACAAGTTTGCATCTGTTATAGTTTTGGAGAAAATTGTGGTCATTTCATTTATGCGCGAAATGTGCTCAGATTGCTTTTATATTGCATTTGGCACATGGTGACGATTATCTCGAGAGTGCAAAGTAGCCAAATGAAACTTTTACTGGATTTCCACTTATTTTATCAAATCTCATCTCCACCACACAGGACAAGTTTGCATCTGTAATAGTTTTGGAGAAAATTGTGGTCATTTCATTTATGCGCGAAATGTGCTCAGATTGCTTTTATGTTGCATTTGGCACATGGTGACGATTATCTCGAGAGTGCAAAGTAGCCAAATGAAACTTTTACTGGATTTCCACTTATTTTTATCAAATCTCATCTCCACCACACAGGACAAGTTTGCATCTGTAATAGTTTTGGAGAAAATTGTGGTCATTTCATTTATGCGCGAAATGTGCTCAGATTGCTTTTATATTGCATTTGGCACATGGTGACGATTATCTCGAGAGTGCAAAGTAGCCAAATGAAACTTTTACTGGATTTCCACTTATTTTATCAAATCTCATCTTCACCACACAGGACAAGTTTGCATCTGTTATAGTTTTGGAGAAAATTGTGGTCATTTCATTTATGCGCGAAATGTGCTCAGATTGCTTTTATATTGCATTTGGCACATGGTGACGATTATCTCGAGAGTGCAAAGTAGCCAAATTAAACTTTTACTGGATTTCCACTTATTTTATCAAATCTCGTCTCCACCACACAGGACAAGTTTGCATCTGTTATAGTTTTGGAGAAAATTGTGGTCATTTCATTTATGCGCGAAATGTGCTCAGATTGCTTTTATATTGCATTTGGCACATGGTGACGATTATCTCGAAAGTGCAAAGTAGCCAAATGAAACTTTTACTGGATTTCCACTTATTGTATCAAATCTCATCTCCACCACACAGGACAAGTTTGCATCTGTTATAGTTTTGGAGAAAATTGTGGTCATTTCATTTATGCGCGAAATGTGCTCAGATTGCTTTTAAATTGCATTTGGCACATGGTGACGATTATCTCGAGAGTGCAAAGTAGCCAAATGAAACTTTTACTGGATTTCCACTTATTTTATCAAATCTCATCTCCACCACACAGGACAAGTTTGCATCTGTTATAGTTTTGGAGAAATTTGTAGTAATTTCATTTATGCGCGAAATGTGCTCAGATTGCTTTTATATTGCATTTGGCACATGGTGACGATTATCTCGAGAGTGCAAAGTTGCCAAATGAAACTTTTACTGGATTTCCACTTATTTTATCAAATCTCATCTCCACCACACAGGACAAGTTTGCATCTGTTATAGTTTTGGAGAAAATTGTGGTCATTTCATTTATGCGCGAAATGTGCTCAGATTGCTTTTATATTGCATTTGGCACATGGTGACAATTATCTCGAGAGTGCAAAGTAGCCAAATGAAACTTTTACTGGATTTCCACTTATTTTATCAAATCTCATCTCCACCACACAGGACAAGTTTGCATCTGTTATAGTTTTGGAGAAAATTGTGGTCATTTCATTTATGCGCGAAATGTGCTCAGATTGCTTTTATATTGCATTTGGCACATGGTGACGATTATCTCAAGAGTGCAAAGTAGCCAAATGAAACTTTTACTGGATTTCCACTTATTTTATCAAATCTCATCTCTACCACACAGGACAAGTTTGCATCTGTTATAGTTTTGGAGAAAATTGTGGTCATTTCATTTATGCGCGAAATGTGCTCAGATTGCTTTTATATTGCATTTGGCACATGGTGACGATTATCTCAAGAGTGCAAAGTAGCCAAATGAAACTTTTACTGGATTTCCACTTATTTTATCAAATCTCATCTCCACCACACAGGACAAGTTTGCATCTGTTATAGTTTTGGAGAAAATTGTGGTCATTTCATTTATGCGCGAAATGTGCTCAGATTGCTTTTATATTGCATTTGGCACATGGTGACGATTATCTCGAGAGTGCAAAGTAGCCAAATGAAACTTTCACTGGATTTCCACTTATTTTATCAAATCTCATCTCCACCACACAGGACAAGTTTGCATCTGTTATAGTTTTGGAGAAAATTGTGGTCATTTCATTTATGCGCGAAATGTGCTCAGATTGCTTTTATATTGCATTTGGCACATGGTGACGATTATCTCGAGTGTGCAAAGTAGCCAAATGAAACATTTACTGGATTTCCACTTATTTTATCAAATCTCATCTCCACCACACAGGACAAGTTTGCATCTGTTATAGTTTTAGAGAAAATTGTGGTCATTTCATTTATGCGCGAAATGTGCTCAGATTGCTTTTATATTGCATTTGGCACATGGTGACGATTATCTCGAGAGTGCAAAGTAGCCAAATGAAACTTTTACTGGATTTCCACTTATTTTATCAAATCTCATCTCCACCACACAGGACAAGTTTGCATCTGTTATAGTTTTGGAGAAAATTGTGGTCATTTCATTTATGCGCGAAATGTGCTCAGATTGCTTTTTTATTGCATTTGGCACATGGTGACGATTATCTCGAGAGTGCAAAGTAGCCAAATGAAACTTTTACTGGATTTCCACTTATTTTTATCAAATCTCATCTCCACCACACAGGACAAGTTTGCATCTGTAATAGTTTTGGAGAAAATTGTGGTCATTTCATTTATGCGCGAAATGTGCTCAGATTGCTTTTATATTGCATTTGGCACATGGTGACGATTATCTCGAGAGTGCAAAGTAGCCAAATGAAACTTTTACTGGATTTCCACTTATTTTATCAAATCTCATCTCCACCACACAGGACAAGTTTGCATCTGTTATAGTTTTGGAGAAAATTGTGGTCATTTCATTTATGCGCGAAATGTGCTCAGATTGCTTTTATATTGCATTTGGCACATGGTGACGATTATCTCGAGAGTGCAAAGTAGCCAAATTAAACTTTTACTGGATTTCCACTTATTTTATCAAATCTCGTCTCCACCACACAGGACAAGTTTGCATCTGTTATAGTTTTGGAGAAAATTGTGGTCATTTCATTTATGCGCGAAATGTGCTCAGATTGCTTTTATATTGCATTTGGCACATGGTGACGATTATCTCGAAAGTGCAAAGTAGCCAAATGAAACTTTTACTGGATTTCCACTTATTGTATCAAATCTCATCTCCACCACACAGGACAAGTTTGCATCTGTTATAGTTTTGGAGAAAATTGTGGTCATTTCATTTATGCGCGAAATGTGCTCAGATTGCTTTTATATTGCATTTGGCACATGGTGACGATTATCTCGAGAGTGCAAAGTAGCCAAATGAAACTTTTACTGGATTTCCACTTATTTTATCAAATCTCATCTCCACCACACAGGACAAGTTTGCATCTGTTATAGTTTTGGAGAAATTTGTAGTCATTTCATTTATGCGCGAAATGTGCTCAGATTGCTTTTATATTGCATTTGGCACATGGTGACGATTATCTCGAGAGTGCAAAGTTGCCAAATGAAACTTTTACTGGATTTCCACTTATTTTATCAAATCTCATCTCCACCACACAGGACAAGTTTGCATCTGTTATAGTTTTGGAGAAAATTGTGGTCATTTCATTTATGCGCGAAATGTGCTCAGATTGCTTTTATATTGCATTTGGCACATGGTGACAATTATCTCGAGAGTGCAAAGTAGCCAAATGAAACTTTTACTGGATTTCCACTTATTTTATCAAATCTCATCTCCACCACACAGGACAAGTTTGCATCTGTTATAGTTTTGGAGAAAATTGTGGTAATTTCATTTATGCGCGAAATGTGCTCAGATTGCTTTTATATTGCATTTGGCACATGGTGACGATTATCTCAAGAGTGCAAAGTAGCCAAATGAAACTTTTACTGGATTTCCACTTATTTTATCAAATCTCATCTCTACCACACAGGACAAGTTTGCATCTGTTATAGTTTTGGAGAAAATTGTGGTCATTTCATTTATGCGCGAAATGTGCTAAGATTGCTTTTATATTGCATTTGGCACATGGTGACGATTATCTCAAGAGTGCAAAGTAGCCAAATGAAACTTTTACTGGATTTCCACTTATTTTATCAAATCTCATCTCCACCACACAGGACAAGTTTGCATCTGTTATAGTTTTGGAGAAAATTGTGGTCATTTCATTTATGCGCGAAATGTGCTCAGATTGCTTTTATATTGCATTTGGCACATGGTGACGATTATCTCGAGAGTGCAAAGTAGCCAAATGAAACATTTACTGGATTTCCACTTATTTTATCAAATCTCATCTCCACCACACAGGACAAGTTTGCATCTGTTATAGTTTTGGAGAAAATTGTGGTCATTTCATTTATGCGCGAAATGTGCTCAGATTGCTTTTATATTGCATTTGGCACATGGTGACGATTATCTCGAGAGTGCAAAGTAGCCAAATGAAACTTTCACTGGATTTCCACTTATTTTATCAAATCTCATCTCCACCACACAGGACAAGTTTGCATCTGTTATAGTTTTGGAGAAAATTGTGGTCATTTCATTTATGCGCGAAATGTGCTCAGATTGCTTTTATATTGCATTTGGCACATGGTGACGATTATCTCGAGTGTGCAAAGTAGCCAAATGAAACATTTACTGGATTTCCACTTATTTTATCAAATCTCATCTCCACCACACAGGACAAGTTTGCATCTGTTATAGTTTTAGAGAAAATTGTGGTCATTTCATTTATGCGCGAAATGTGCTCAGATTGCTTTTATATTGCATTTGGCACATGGTGACGATTATCTCGAGAGTGCAAAGTAGCCAAATGAAACTTTTACTGGATTTCCACTTATTTTATCAAATCTCATCTCCACCACACAGGACAAGTTTGCATCTGTTATAGTTTTGGAGAAAATTGTGGTCATTTCATTTATGCGCGAAATGTGCTCAGATTGCTTTTTTATTGCATTTGGCACATGGTGACGATTATCTCGAGAGTGCAAAGTAGCCAAATGAAACTTTTACTGGATTTCCACTTATTTTTATCAAATCTCATCTCCACCACACAGGACAAGTTTGCATCTGTAATAGTTTTGGAGAAAATTGTGGTCATTTCATTTATGCGCGAAATGTGCTCAGATTGCTTTTATATTGCATTTGGCACATGGTGACGATTATCTCGAGAGTGCAAAGTAGCCAAATGAAACTTTTACTGGATTTCCACTTATTTTATCAAATCTCATCTCCACCACACAGGACAAGTTTGCATCTGTTATAGTTTTGGAGAAAATTGTGGTCATTTCATTTATGCGCGAAATGTGCTCAGATTGCTTTTATATTGCATTTGGCACATGGTGACGATTATCTCGAGAGTGCAAAGTAGCCAAATTAAACTTTTACTGGATTTCCACTTATTTTATCAAATCTCGTCTCCACCACACAGGACAAGTTTGCATCTGTTATAGTTTTGGAGAAAATTGTGGTCATTTCATTTATGCGCGAAATGTGCTCAGATTGCTTTTATATTGCATTTGGCACATGGTGACGATTATCTCGAAAGTGCAAAGTAGCCAAATGAAACTTTTACTGGATTTCCACTTATTGTATCAAATCTCATCTCCACCACACAGGACAAGTTTGCATCTGTTATAGTTTTGGAGAAAATTGTGGTCATTTCATTTATGCGCGAAATGTGCTCAGATTGCTTTTATATTGCATTTGGCACATGGTGACGATTATCTCGAGAGTGCAAAGTAGCCAAATGAAACTTTTACTGGATTTCCACTTATTTTATCAAATCTCATCTCCACCACACAGGACAAGTTTGCATCTGTTATAGTTTTGGAGAAATTTGTAGTCATTTCATTTATGCGCGAAATGTGCTCAGATTGCTTTTATATTGCATTTGGCACATGGTGACGATTATCTCGAGAGTGCAAAGTTGCCAAATGAAACTTTTACTGGATTTCCACTTATTTTATCAAATCTCATCTCCACCACACAGGACAAGTTTGCATCTGTTATAGTTTTGGAGAAAATTGTGGTCATTTCATTTATGCGCGAAATGTGCTCAGATTGCTTTTATATTGCATTTGGCACATGGTGACAATTATCTCGAGAGTGCAAAGTAGCCAAATGAAACTTTTACTGGATTTCCACTTATTTTATCAAATCTCATCTCCACCACACAGGACAAGTTTGCATCTGTTATAGTTTTGGAGAAAATTGTGGTAATTTCATTTATGCGCGAAATGTGCTCAGATTGCTTTTATATTGCATTTGGCACATGGTGACGATTATCTCAAGAGTGCAAAGTAGCCAAATGAAACTTTTACTGGATTTCCACTTATTTTATCAAATCTCATCTCTACCACACAGGACAAGTTTGCATCTGTTATAGTTTTGGAGAAAATTGTGGTCATTTCATTTATGCGCGAAATGTGCTAAGATTGCTTTTATATTGCATTTGGCACATGGTGACGATTATCTCAAGAGTGCAAAGTAGCCAAATGAAACTTTTACTGGATTTCCACTTATTTTATCAAATCTCATCTCCACCACACAGGACAAGTTTGCATCTGTTATAGTTTTGGAGAAAATTGTGGTCATTTCATTTATGCGCGAAATGTGCTCAGATTGCTTTTATATTGCATTTGGCACATGGTGACGATTATCTCGAGAGTGCAAAGTAGCCAAATGAAACATTTACTGGATTTCCACTTATTTTATCAAATCTCATCTCCACCACACAGGACAAGTTTGCATCTGTTATAGTTTTAGAGAAAATTGTGGTCATTTCATTTATGCGCGAAATGTGCTCAGATTGCTTTTATATTGCATTTGGCACATGGTGACGATTATCTCGAGAGTGCAAAGTAGCCAAATGAAACTTTTACTGGATTTCCACTTATTTTATCAAATCTCATCTCCACCACACAGGACAAGTTTGCATCTGTTATAGTTTTGGAGAAAATTGTGGTCATTTCATTTATGCGCGAAATGTGCTCAGATTGCTTTTTTATTGCATTTGGCACATGGTGACGATTATCTCGAGAGTGCAAAGTAGCCAAATGAAACTTTTACTGGATTTCCACTTATTTTTATCAAATCTCATCTCCACCACACAGGACAAGTTTGCATCTGTAATAGTTTTGGAGAAAATTGTGGTCATTTCATTTATGCGCGAAATGTGCTCAGATTGCTTTTATATTGCATTTGGCACATGGTGACGATTATCTCGAGAGTGCAAAGTAGCCAAATGAAACTTTTACTGGATTTCCACTTATTTTATCAAATCTCATCTCCACCACACAGGACAAGTTTGCATCTGTTATAGTTTTGGAGAAAATTGTGGTCATTTCATTTATGCGCGAAATGTGCTCAGATTGCTTTTATATTGCATTTGGCACATGGTGACGATTATCTCGAGAGTGCAAAGTAGCCAAATTAAACTTTTACTGGATTTCCACTTATTTTATCAAATCTCGTCTCCACCACACAGGACAAGTTTGCATCTGTTATAGTTTTGGAGAAAATTGTGGTCATTTCATTTATGCGCGAAATGTGCTCAGATTGCTTTTATATTGCATTTGGCACATGGTGACGATTATCTCGAAAGTGCAAAGTAGCCAAATGAAACTTTTACTGGATTTCCACTTATTGTATCAAATCTCATCTCCACCACACAGGACAAGTTTGCATCTGTTATAGTTTTGGAGAAAATTGTGGTCATTTCATTTATGCGCGAAATGTGCTCAGATTGCTTTTAAATTGCATTTGGCACATGGTGACGATTATCTCGAGAGTGCAAAGTAGCCAAATGAAACTTTTACTGGATTTCCACTTATTTTATCAAATCTCATCTCCACCACACAGGACAAGTTTGCATCTGTTATAGTTTTGGAGAAATTTGTAGTCATTTCATTTATGCGCGAAATGTGCTCAGATTGCTTTTATATTGCATTTGGCACATGGTGACGATTATCTCGAGAGTGCAAAGTTGCCAAATGAAACTTTTACTGGATTTCCACTTATTTTATCAAATCTCATCTCCACCACACAGGACAAGTTTGCATCTGTTATAGTTTTGGAGAAAATTGTGGTCATTTCATTTATGCGCGAAATGTGCTCAGATTGCTTTTATATTGCATTTGGCACATGGTGACAATTATCTCGAGAGTGCAAAGTAGCCAAATGAAACTTTTACTGGATTTCCACTTATTTTATCAAATCTCATCTCCACCACACAGGACAAGTTTGCATCTGTTATAGTTTTGGAGAAAATTGTGGTAATTTCATTTATGCGCGAAATGTGCTCAGATTGCTTTTATATTGCATTTGGCACATGGTGACGATTATCTCAAGAGTGCAAAGTAGCCAAATGAAACTTTTACTGGATTTCCACTTATTTTATCAAATCTCATCTCTACCACACAGGACAAGTTTGCATCTGTTATAGTTTTGGAGAAAATTGTGGTCATTTCATTTATGCGCGAAATGTGCTAAGATTGCTTTTATATTGCATTTGGCACATGGTGACGATTATCTCAAGAGTGCAAAGTAGCCAAATGAAACTTTTACTGGATTTCCACTTATTTTATCAAATCTCATCTCCACCACACAGGACAAGTTTGCATCTGTTATAGTTTTGGAGAAAATTGTGGTCATTTCATTTATGCGCGAAATGTGCTCAGATTGCTTTTATATTGCATTTGGCACATGGTGACGATTATCTCGAGAGTGCAAAGTAGCCAAATGAAACATTTACTGGATTTCCACTTATTTTATCAAATCTCATCTCCACCACACAGGACAAGTTTGCATCTGTTATAGTTTTAGAGAAAATTGTGGTCATTTCATTTATGCGCGAAATGTGCTCAGATTGCTTTTATATTGCATTTGGCACATGGTGACGATTATCTCGAGAGTGCAAAGTAGCCAAATGAAACTTTTACTGGATTTCCACTTATTTTATCAAATCTCATCTCCACCACACAGGACAAGTTTGCATCTGTTATAGTTTTGGAGAAAATTGTGGTCATTTCATTTATGCGCGAAATGTGCTCAGATTGCTTTTTTATTGCATTTGGCACATGGTGACGATTATCTCGAGAGTGCAAAGTAGCCAAATGAAACTTTTACTGGATTTCCACTTATTTTTATCAAATCTCATCTCCACCACACAGGACAAGTTTGCATCTGTAATAGTTTTGGAGAAAATTGTGGTCATTTCATTTATGCGCGAAATGTGCTCAGATTGCTTTTATATTGCATTTGGCACATGGTGACGATTATCTCGAGAGTGCAAAGTAGCCAAATGAAACTTTTACTGGATTTCCACTTATTTTATCAAATCTCATCTCCACCACACAGGACAAGTTTGCATCTGTTATAGTTTTGGAGAAAATTGTGGTCATTTCATTTATGCGCGAAATGTGCTCAGATTGCTTTTATATTGCATTTGGCACATGGTGACGATTATCTCGAGAGTGCAAAGTAGCCAAATTAAACTTTTACTGGATTTCCACTTATTTTATCAAATCTCGTCTCCACCACACAGGACAAGTTTGCATCTGTTATAGTTTTGGAGAAAATTGTGGTCATTTCATTTATGCGCGAAATGTGCTCAGATTGCTTTTATATTGCATTTGGCACATGGTGACGATTATCTCGAAAGTGCAAAGTAGCCAAATGAAACTTTTACTGGATTTCCACTTATTGTATCAAATCTCATCTCCACCACACAGGACAAGTTTGCATCTGTTATAGTTTTGGAGAAAATTGTGGTCATTTCATTTATGCGCGAAATGTGCTCAGATTGCTTTTAAATTGCATTTGGCACATGGTGACGATTATCTCGAGAGTGCAAAGTAGCCAAATGAAACTTTTACTGGATTTCCACTTATTTTATCAAATCTCATCTCCACCACACAGGACAAGTTTGCATCTGTTATAGTTTTGGAGAAATTTGTAGTCATTTCATTTATGCGCGAAATGTGCTCAGATTGCTTTTATATTGCATTTGGCACATGGTGACGATTATCTCGAGAGTGTAAAGTTGCCAAATGAAACTTTTACTGGATTTCCACTTATTTTATCAAATCTCATCTCCACCACACAGGACAAGTTTGCATCTGTTATAGTTTTGGAGAAAATTGTGGTCATTTCATTTATGCGCGAAATGTGCTCAGATTGCTTTTTTATTGCATTTGGCACATGGTGACGATTATCTCGAGAGTGCAAAGTAGCCAAATGAAACTTTTACTGGATTTCCACTTATTTTTATCAAATCTCATCTCCACCACACAGGACAAGTTTGCATCTGTAATAGTTTTGGAGAAAATTGTGGTCATTTCATTTATGCGCGAAATGTGCTCAGATTGCTTTTATATTGCATTTGGCACATGGTGACGATTATCTCGAGAGTGCAAAGTAGCCAAATGAAACTTTTACTGGATTTCCACTTATTTTATCAAATCTCATCTCCACCACACAGGACACGTTTGCATCTGTTATAGTTTTGGAGAAAATTGTGGTCATTTCATTTATGCGCGAAATGTGCTCAGATTGCTTTTATATTGCATTTGGCACATGGTGATGATTATCTCGAAAGTGCAAAGTAGCCAAATGAAACTTTTACTGGATTTCCACTTATTGTATCAAATCTCATCTCCACCACACAGGACAAGTTTGCATCTGTTATAGTTTTGGAGAAAATTGTGGTCATTTCATTTATGCGCGAAATGTGCTCAGATTGCTTTTAAATTGCATTTGGCACATGGTGACGATTATCTCGAGAGTGCAAAGTAGCCAAATGAAACTTTTACTGGATTTCCACTTATTTTATCAAATCTCATCTCCACCACACAGGACAAGTTTGCATCTGTTATAGTTTTGGAGAAATTTGTAGTCATTTCATTTATGCGCGAAATGTGCTCAGATTGCTTTTATATTGCATTTGGCACATGGTGACGATTATCTCGAGAGTGTAAAGTTGCCAAATGAAACTTTTACTGGATTTCCACTTATTTTATCAAATCTCATCTCCACCACACAGGACAAGTTTGCATCTGTTATAGTTTTGGAGAAAATTGTGGTCATTTCATTTATGCGCGAAATGTGCTCAGATTGCTTTTTTATTGCATTTGGCACATGGTGACGATTATCTCGAGAGTGCAAAGTAGCCAAATGAAACTTTTACTGGATTTCCACTTATTTTTATCAAATCTCATCTCCACCACACAGGACAAGTTTGCATCTGTAATAGTTTTGGAGAAAATTGTGGTCATTTCATTTATGCGCGAAATGTGCTCAGATTGCTTTTATATTGCATTTGGCACATGGTGACGATTATCTCGAGAGTGCAAAGTAGCCAAATGAAACTTTTACTGGATTTCCACTTATTTTATCAAATCTCATCTCCACCACACAGGACAAGTTTGCATCTGGTTTAGTTTTGGAGAAAATTGTGGTCATTTCATTTATGCGCGAAATGTGCTCAGATTGCTTTTATATTGCATTTGGCACATGGTGACGATTATCTCGAGAGTGCAAAGTAGCCAAATTAAACTTTTACTGGATTTCCACTTATTTTATCAAATCTCGTCTCCACCACACAGGACAAGTTTGCATCTGTTATAGTTTTGGAGAAAATTGTGGTCATTTCATTTATGCGCGAAATGTGCTCAGATTGCTTTTATATTGCATTTGGCACATGGTGACGATTATCTCGAAAGTGCAAAGTAGCCAAATGAAACTTTTACTGGATTTCCACTTATTGTATCAAATCTCATCTCCACCACACAGGACAAGTTTGCATCTGTTATAGTTTTGGAGAAAATTGTGGTCATTTCATTTATGCGCGAAATGTGCTCAGATTGCTTTTAAATTGCATTTGGCACATGGTGACGATTATCTCGAGAGTGCAAAGTAGCCAAATGAAACTTTTACTGGATTTCCACTTATTTTATCAAATCTCATCTCCACCACACAGGACAAGTTTGCATCTGTTATAGTTTTGGAGAAATTTGTAGTCATTTCATTTATGCGCGAAATGTGCTCAGATTGCTTTTATATTGCATTTGGCACATGGTGACGATTATCTCGAGAGTGCAAAGTTGCCAAATGAAACTTTTACTGGATTTCCACTTATTTTATCAAATCTCATCTCCACCACACAGGACAAGTTTGCATCTGTTATAGTTTTGGAGAAAATTGTGGTCATTTCATTTATGCGCGAAATGTGCTCAGATTGCTTTTATATTGCATTTGGCACATGGTGACAATTATCTCGAGAGTGCAAAGTAGCCAAATGAAACTTTTACTGGATTTCCACTTATTTTATCAAATCTCATCTCCACCACACAGGACAAGTTTGCATTTGTTATAGTTTTGGAGAAAATTGTGGTAATTTCATTTATGCGCGAAATGTGCTCAGATTGCTTTTATATTGCATTTGGCACATGGTGACGATTATCTCAAGAGTGCAAAGTAGCCAAATGAAACTTTTACTGGATTTCCACTTATTTTATCAAATCTCATCTCTACCACACAGGACAAGTTTGCATCTGTTATAGTTTTGGAGAAAATTGTGGTCATTTCATTTATGCGCGAAATGTGCTAAGATTGCTTTTATATTGCATTTGGCACATGGTGACGATTATCTCAAGAGTGCAAAGTAGCCAAATGAAACTTTTACTGGATTTCCACTTATTTTATCAAATCTCATCTCCACCACACAGGACAAGTTTGCATCTGTTATAGTTTTGGAGAAAATTGTGGTCATTTCATTTATGCGCGAAATGTGCTCAGATTGCTTTTATATTGCATTTGGCACATGGTGACGATTATCTCGAGAGTGCAAAGTAGCCAAATGAAACTTTCACTGGATTTCCACTTATTTTATCAAATCTCATCTCCACCACACAGGACAAGTTTGCATCTGTTATAGTTTTGGAGAAAATTGTGGTCATTTCATTTATGCGCGAAATGTGCTCAGATTGCTTTTATATTGCATTTGGCACATGGTGACGATTATCTCGAGAGTGCAAAGTAGCCAAATGAAACATTTACTGGATTTCCACTTATTTTATCAAATCTCATCTCCACCACACAGGACAAGTTTGCATCTGTTATAGTTTTGGAGAAAATTGTGGTCATTTCATTTATGCGCGAAATGTGCTCAGATTGCTTTTATATTGCATTTGGCACATGGTGACGATTATCTCGAGAGTGCAAAGTAGCCAAATGAAACTTTTACTGGATTTCCACTTATTTTACCAAATCTCATCTCCACCACACAGGACAAGTTTGCATCTGTTATAGTTTTGGAGAAAATTGTGGTCATTTCATTTATGCGCGAAATGTGCTCAGATTGCTTTTATATTGCATTTGGCACATGGTGACGATTATCTCGAGAGTGCAAAGTAGCCAAATGAAACTTTTACTGGATTTCCACTTATTTTTATCAAATCTCATCTCCACCACACAGGACAAGTTTGCATCTGTTATAGTTTTGGAGAAAATTGTGGTCATTTCATTTATGCGCGAAATGTGCTCAGATTGCTTTTATATTGCATTTGGCACATGGTGACGATTATCTCGAGAGTGCAAAGTAGCCAAATGAAACTTTTACTGGATTTCCACTTATTTTATCAAATCTCATCTCCACCACACAGGACAAGTTTGCATCTGTTATAGTTTTGGAGAAAATTGTGGTCATTTCATTTATGCGCGAAATGTGCTCAGATTGCTTTTATATTGCATTTGGCACATGGTGACGATTATCTCGAGAGTGCAAAGTAGCCAAATGAAACTTTTACTGGATTTCCACTTATTTTATCAAATCTCATCTCCACCACACAGGACAAGTTTGCATCTGTTATAGTTTTGGAGAAAATTGTGGTCATTTCATTTATGCGCGAAATGTGCTCAGATTGCTTTTATATTGCATTTGGCACATGGTGACGATTATCTCAAGAGTGCAAAGTAGCCAAATGAAACTTTTACTGGATTTCCACTTATTTTATCAAATCTCATCTCCACCACACAGGACAAGTTTGCATCTGTTATAGTTTTGGAGAAAATTGTGGTCATTTCATTTATGCGCGAAATGTGCTCAGATTGCTTTTATGTTGCATTTGGCACATGGTGACGATTATCTCGAGAGTGCAAAGTAGCCAAATGAAACTTTTACTGGATTTCCACTTATTTTTATCAAATCTCATCTCCACCACACAGGACAAGTTTGCATCTATAATAGTTTTGGAGAAAATTGTGGTCATTTCATTTATGCGCGAAATGTGCTCAGATTGCTTTTATATTGCATTTGGCACATGGTGACGATTATCACGAGAGTGCAAAGTAGCCAAATGAAACTTTTACTGGATTTCCACTTATTTTATCAAATCTCATCTCCACCACACAGGACAAGTTTGCATCTGTTATAGTTTTGGAGAAAATTGTGGTCATTTCATTTATGCGCGAAATGTGCTCAGATTGCTTTTATATTGCATTTGGCACATGGTGACGATTATCTCGAGAGTGCAAAGTAGCCAAATGAAACTTTTACTGGATTTCCACTTATTTTATCAAATCTCGTCTCCACCACACAGGACAAGTTTGCATCTGTTATAGTTTTGGAGAAAATTGTGGTCATTTCATTTATGCGCGAAATGTGCTCAGATTGCTTTTATATTGCATTTGGCACATGGTGACGATTATCTCGAAAGTGCAAAGTAGCCAAATGAAACTTTTACTGGATTTCCACTTATTGTATCAAATCTCATCTCCACCACACAGGACAAGTTTGCATCTGTTATAGTTTTGGAGAAAATTGTGGTCATTTCATTTATGCGCGAAATGTGCTCAGATTGCTTTTAAATTGCATTTGGCACATGGTGACGATTATCTCGAGAGTGCAAAGTAGCCAAATGAAACTTTTACTGGATTTCCACTTATTTTATCAAATCTCATCTCCACCACACAGGACAAGTTTGCATCTGTTATAGTTTTGGAGAAATTTGTAGTCATTTCATTTATGCGCGAAATGTGCTCAGATTGCTTTTATATTGCATTTGGCACATGGTGACGATTATCTCGAGAGTGCAAAGTTGCCAAATGAAACTTTTACTGGATTTCCACTTATTTTATCAAATCTCATCTCCACCACACAGGACAAGTTTGCATCTGTTATAGTTTTGGAGAAAATTGTGGTCATTTCATTTATGCGCGAAATGTGCTCAGATTGCTTTTATATTGCATTTGGCACATGGTGACAATTATCTCGAGAGTGCAAAGTAGCCAAATGAAACTTTTACTGGATTTCCACTTATTTTATCAAATCTCATCTCCACCACACAGGACAAGTTTGCATCTGTTATAGTTTTGGAGAAAATTGTGGTAATTTCATTTATGCGCGAAATGTGCTCAGATTGCTTTTATATTGCATTTGGCACATGGTGACGATTATCTCAAGAGTGCAAAGTAGCCAAATGAAACTTTTACTGGATTTCCACTTATTTTATCAAATCTCATCTCTACCACACAGGACAAGTTTGCATCTGTTATAGTTTTGGAGAAAATTGTGGTCATTTCATTTATGCACGAAATGTGCTCAGATTGCTTTTATATTGCATTTGGCACATGGTGACGATTATCTCGAGAGTGCAAAGTAGCCAAAGGAAACTTTTACTGGATTTCCACTTATTGTATCAAATCTCATCTCCACCACACAGGACAAGTTTGCATCTGTTATAGTTTTGGAGAAAGTTGTGGTCATTTCATTTATGCGCGAAATGTGCTCAGATTGCTTTTATATTGCATTTGGCACATGGTGACGATTATCTCGAGAGTGCAAAGTAGCCAAATGAAACTTTTACTGGATTTCCACTTATTTTATCAAATCTCATCTCCACCACACAGGACAAGTTTGCATCTGTTATAGTTTTGGAGAAAATTGTGGTCATTTCATTTATGCGTGAAATGTGCTCAGATTGCTTTTATATTGCATTTGGCACATGGTGACGATTATCTCGAGAGTGCAAAGAAGCCAAATGAAACTTTTACTGGATTTCCACTTATTTTATCAAATCTCATCTCCACCACACAGGACAAGTTTGCATCTGTTATAGTTTTGGAGAAAATTGTGGTCATTTCATTTATGCGCGAAATGTGCTCAGATTGCTTTTATGTTGCATTTGGCACATGGTGACAATTATCTCGAGAGTGCAAAGTAGCCAAATGAAAGTTTTACTGGATTTCCACTTATTTTATCAAATCTTATCTCTACCACACAGGACAAGTTTGCATCTGTTATAGTTTTGGAGAAAATTGTGGTCATTTCATTTATGCGCGAAATGTGCTCAGATTGCTTTTATATTGCATTTGGCACATGGTGACGATTATCTCGAGAGTGCAAAGTAGCCAAATGAAACTTTTACTGGATTTCCACTTATTTTATCAAATCTCATCTCCACCACACAGGACAAGTTTGCATCTGTTATAGTTTTGGAGAAAATTGTGGTCATTTCATTTTTGCGCAAAAAGTGCTCAGATTGCTTTTATATTGCATTTGGCACATGGTGACGATTATCTCTAGAGTGCAAAGTAGCCAAATGAAACGTTTACTGGATTTCCACTTATTTTATCAAATCTCATCTCCACCACACAGGACAAGTTTGCATCTGTTATAGTTTTGGAGAAAATTGTGGTCATTTCATTTATGCGCGAAATGTGCTCAGATTGCTTTTATATTGCATTTGGCACATGGTGACGATTATCTCGAGAGTGCAAAGTAGCCAAATGAAACTTTTACTGGATTTCCACTTATTTTATCAAATCTCATCTCCACCACACAGGACAAGTTTGCATCTGTTATAGTTTTGGAGAAAATTGTGGTCATTTCATTTATGCGTGAAATGTGCTCAGATTGCTTTTATATTGCATTTGGCACATGGTGACGATTATCTCGAGAGTGCAAAGAAGCCAAATGAAACTTTTACTGGATTTCCACTTATTTTATCAAATCTCATCTCCACCACACAGGACAAGTTTGCATCTGTTATAGTTTTGGAGAAAATTGTGGTCATTTCATTTATGCGCGAAATGTGCTCAGATTGCTTTTATGTTGCATTTGGCACATGGTGACGATTATCTCGAGAGTGCAAAGTAGCCAAATGAAACTTTTACTGGATTTCCACTTATTGTATCAAATCTCATCTCCACCACACAGGACAAGTTTGCATCTGTTATAGTTTTGGAGAAAGTTGTGGTCATTTCATTTATGCGCGAAATGTGCTCAGATTGCTTTTATATTGCATTTGGCACATGGTGACGATTATCTCGAGAGTGCAAAGTAGCCAAATGAAACTTTTACTGGATTTCCACTTATTGTATCAAATCTCATCTCCACCACACAGGACAAGTTTGCATCTGTTATAGTTTTGGAGAAAGTTGTGGTCATTTCATTTATGCGTTAAATGTGCTCAGATTGCTTTTATATTGCATTTGGCACATGGTGACGATTATCTCGAGAGTGCAAAGTAGCCAAATGAAACTTTTACTGGATTTCCACTTATTTTATCAAATCTCATCTCCACCACACAGGACAAGTTTGCATCTGTTATAGTTTTGGAGAAAATTGTGGTCATTTCATTTATGCGTGAAATGTGCTCAGATTGCTTTTATATTGCATTTGGCACATGGTGACGATTATCTCGAGAGTGCAAAGAAGCCAAATGAAACTTTTACTGGATTTCCACTTATTTTATCAAATCTCATCTCCACCACACAGGACAAGTTTGCATCTGTTATAGTTTTGGAGAAAATTGTGGTCATTTCATTTATGCGCGAAATGTGTTCAGATTGCTTTTATATTGCATTTGGCACATGGCGACGATTATCTCGAGAGTGCAAAGTAGCCAAATGAAACTTTTACTGGATTTCCACTTATGTTATCAAATCTCATCTCCACCACACAGGACAAGTTTGCATCTGGTATAGTTATGGAGAAAATTGTGGTCATTTCATTTATGCGCGAAATGTGTTCAGATTGCTTTTATATTGCATTTGGCACATGGTGACGATTATCTCGAGAGTGCAAAGTAGCCAAATGAAACTTTTACTGGATTTCCACTTATTTTATCAAATCTCATCTCCACCACACAGGACAAGTTTGCATCTGTTATAGTTTTGGAGAAAATTGTGGTCATTTCATTTATGCGCGAAATGTGCTCAGATTGCTTTTATGTTGCATTTGGCACATGGTGACAATTATCTCGAGAGTGCAAAGTAGCCAAATGAAAGTTTTACTGGATTTCCACTTATTTTATCAAATCTCATCTCCACCACACAGGACAAGTTTGCATCTGTTATAGTTTTGGAGAAAATTGTGGTCATTTCATTTATGCGCGAAATGTGCTCAGATTGCTTTTATGTTGCATTTGGCACATGGTGACAATTATCTCGAGAGTGCAAAGTAGCCAAATGAAAGTTTTACTGGATTTCCACTTATTTTATCAAATCTTATCTCTACCACACAGGACAAGTTTGCATCTGTTATAGTTTTGGAGAAAATTGTGGTCATTTCATTTATGCGCGAAATGTGCTCAGATTGCTTTTATATTGCATTTGGCACATGGTGACGATTATCTCGAGAGTGCAAAGTAGCCAAATGAAACTTTTACTGGATTTCCACTTATTTTATCAAATCTCATCTCCACCACACAGGACAAGTTTGCATCTGTTATAGTTTTGGAGAAAATTGTGGTCATTTCATTTTTGCGCGAAAAGTGCTCAGATTGCTTTTATATTGCATTTGGCACATGGTGACGATTTTCTCGAGAGTGCAAAGTAGCCAAATGAAACGTTTACTGGATTTCCACTTATTTTATCAAATCTCATCTCCACCACACAGGACAAGTTTGCATCTGTTATAGTTTTGGAGAAAATTGTGGTCATTTCATTTATGCGCGAAATGTGCTCAGATTGCTTTTATATTGCATTTGGCACATGGTGACGATTATCTCGAGAGTGCAAAGTAGCCAAATGAAACTTTTACTGGATTTCCACTTATTTTATCAAATCTCATCTCCACCACACAGGACAAGTTTGCATCTGTTATAGTTTTGGAGAAAATTGTGGTCATTTCATTTATGCGCGAAATGTGCTCAGATTGCTTTTATATTGCATTTGGCACATGGTGACGATTATCTCGAGAGTGCAAAGTAGCCAAATGAAACATTTACTGGATTTCCACTTATTTTATCAAATCTCATCTCCACCACACAGGACAAGTTTGCATCTGTTATAGTTTTAGAGAAAATTGTGGTCCTTTCATTTATGCGCGAAATGTGCTCAGATTGCTTTTATATTGCATTTGGCACATGGTGACGATTATCTCGAGAGTGCAAAGTAGCCAAATGAAACTTTTACTGGATTTCCACTTATTTTATCAAATCTCATCTCCACCACACAGGACAAGTTTGCATCTGTTATAGTTTTGGAGAAAATTGTGGTCATTTCATTTATGCGCGAAATGTGCTCAGATTGCTTTTTTATTGCATTTGGCACATGGTGACAATTATCTCGAGAGTGCAAAGTAGCCAAATGAAACTTTTACTGGATTTCCACTTATTTTATCAAATCTCATCTCCACCACACAGGACAAGTTTGCATCTGTTATAGTTTTGGAGAAAATTGTGGTCATTTCATTTATGCGCGAAATGTGCTCAGATTGCTTTTATATTGCATTGGGCACATGGTGACGATTATCTCGAGAGTGCAAAGTAGCCAAATGAAACTTTTACTGGATTTCCACTTATTTTATCAAATCTCATCTCCACCACACAGGACAAGTTTGCATCTGTTATAGTTTTGGAGAAAATTGTGGTCATTTCATTTATGCGCGAAATGTGCTCAGATTGCTTTTATATTGCATTTGGCACATGGTGACGATTATCTCGAGAGTGCAAAGTAGCCAAATGAAACTTTTACTGGATTTCCACTTATTTTACCAAATCTCATCTCCACCACACAGGACAAGTTTGCATCTGTTATAGTTTTGGAGAAAATTGTGGTCATTTCATTTATGCGCGAAATGTGCTCAGATTGCTTTTATATTGCATTTGGCACATGGTGACGATTATCTCGAGAGTGCAAAGTAGCCAAATGAAACTTTTACTGGATTTCCACTTATTTTTATCAAATCTCATCTCCACCACACAGGACAAGTTTGCATCTGTTATAGTTTTGGAGAAAATTGTGGTCATTTCATTTATGCGCGAAATGTGCTCAGATTGCTTTTATATTGCATTTGGCACATGGTGACGATTATCTCGAGAGTGCAAAGTAGCCAAATGAAACATTTACTGGATTTCCACTTATTTTATCAAATCTCATCTCCACCACACAGGACAAGTTTGCATCTGTTATAGTTTTAGAGAAAATTGTGGTCCTTTCATTTATGCGCGAAATGTGCTCAGATTGCTTTTATATTGCATTTGGCACATGGTGACGATTATCTCGAGAGTGCAAAGTAGCCAAATGAAACTTTTACTGGATTTCCACTTATTTTATCAAATCTCATCTCCACCACACAGGACAAGTTTGCATCTGTTATAGTTTTGGAGAAAATTGTGGTCATTTCATTTATGCGCGAAATGTGCTCAGATTGCTTTTTTATTGCATTTGGCACATGGTGACAATTATCTCGAGAGTGCAAAGTAGCCAAATGAAACTTTTACTGGATTTCCACTTATTTTATCAAATCTCATCTCCACCACACAGGACAAGTTTGCATCTGTTATAGTTTTGGAGAAAATTGTGGTCATTTCATTTATGCGCGAAATGTGCTCAGATTGCTTTTATATTGCATTTGGCACATGGTGACGATTATCTCGAGAGTGCAAAGTAGCCAAATGAAACTTTTACTGGATTTCCACTTATTTTATCAAATCTCATCTCCACCACACAGGACAAGTTTGCATCTGTTATAGTTTTGGAGAAAATTGTGGTCATTTCATTTATGCGCGAAATGTGCTCAGATTGCTTTTATATTGCATTTGGCACATGGTGACGATTATCTCGGGAGTGCAAAGTAGCCAAATGAAACTTTTACTGGATTTCCACTTATTTTACCAAATCTCATCTCCACCACACAGGACAAGTTTGCATCTGTTATAGTTTTGGAGAAAATTGTGGTCATTTCATTTATGCGCGAAATGTGCTCAGATTGCTTTTATATTGCATTTGGCACATGGTGACGATTATCTCGAGAGTGCAAAGTAGCCAAATGAAACTTTTACTGGATTTCCACTTATTTTTATCAAATCTCATCTCCACCACACAGGACAAGTTTGCATCTGTTATAGTTTTGGAGAAAATTGTGGTCATTTCATTTATGCGCGAAATGTGCTCAGATTGCTTTTATATTGCATTTGGCACATGGTGACGATTATCTCGAGAGTGCAAAGTAGCCAAATGAAACTTTTACTGGATTTCCACTTATTTTATCAAATCTCATCTCCACCACACAGGACAAGTTTGCATCTGTTATAGTTTTGGAGAAAATTGTGGTCATTTCATTTATGCGCGAAATGTGCTCAGATTGCTTTTATATTGCATTTGGCACATGGTGACGATTATCTCGAGAGTGCAAAGTAGCCAAATGAAACTTTTACTGGATTTCCACTTATTTTATCAAATCTCATCTCCACCACACAGGACAAGTTTGCATCTGTTATAGTTTTGGAGAAAATTGTGGTCATTTCATTTATGCGCGAAATGTGCTCAGATTGCTTTTATATTGCATTTGGCACATGGTGACGATTATCTCAAGAGTGCAAAGTAGCCAAATGAAACTTTTACTGGATTTCCACTTATTTTATCAAATCTCATCTCCACCACACAGGACAAGTTTGCATCTGTTATAGTTTTGGAGAAAATTGTGGTCATTTCATTTATGCGCGAAATGTGCTCAGATTGCTTTTATGTTGCATTTGGCACATGGTGACGATTATCTCGAGAGTGCAAAGTAGCCAAATGAAACTTTTACTGGATTTCCACTTATTTTTATCAAATCTCATCTCCACCACACAGGACAAGTTTGCATCTATAATAGTTTTGGAGAAAATTGTGGTCATTTCATTTATGCGCGAAATGTGCTCAGATTGCTTTTATATTGCATTTGGCACATGGTGACGATTATCACGAGAGTGCAAAGTAGCCAAATGAAACTTTTACTGGATTTCCACTTATTTTATCAAATCTCATCTCCACCACACAGGACAAGTTTGCATCTGTTATAGTTTTGGAGAAAATTGTGGTCATTTCATTTATGCGCGAAATGTGCTCAGATTGCTTTTATATTGCATTTGGCACATGGTGACGATTATCTCGAGAGTGCAAAGTAGCCAAATGAAACTTTTACTGGATTTCCACTTATTTTATCAAATCTCGTCTCCACCACACAGGACAAGTTTGCATCTGTTATAGTTTTGGAGAAAATTGTGGTCATTTCATTTATGCGCGAAATGTGCTCAGATTGCTTTTATATTGCATTTGGCACATGGTGACGATTATCTCGAAAGTGCAAAGTAGCCAAATGAAACTTTTACTGGATTTCCACTTATTGTATCAAATCTCATCTCCACCACACAGGACAAGTTTGCATCTGTTATAGTTTTGGAGAAAATTGTGGTCATTTCATTTATGCGCGAAATGTGCTCAGATTGCTTTTAAATTGCATTTGGCACATGGTGACGATTATCTCGAGAGTGCAAAGTAGCCAAATGAAACTTTTACTGGATTTCCACTTATTTTATCAAATCTCATCTCCACCACACAGGACAAGTTTGCATCTGTTATAGTTTTGGAGAAATTTGTAGTCATTTCATTTATGCGCGAAATGTGCTCAGATTGCTTTTATATTGCATTTGGCACATGGTGACGATTATCTCGAGAGTGCAAAGTTGCCAAATGAAACTTTTACTGGATTTCCACTTATTTTATCAAATCTCATCTCCACCACACAGGACAAGTTTGCATCTGTTATAGTTTTGGAGAAAATTGTGGTCATTTCATTTATGCGCGAAATGTGCTCAGATTGCTTTTATATTGCATTTGGCACATGGTGACAATTATCTCGAGAGTGCAAAGTAGCCAAATGAAACTTTTACTGGATTTCCACTTATTTTATCAAATCTCATCTCCACCACACAGGACAAGTTTGCATCTGTTATAGTTTTGGAGAAAATTGTGGTAATTTCATTTATGCGCGAAATGTGCTCAGATTGCTTTTATATTGCATTTGGCACATGGTGACGATTATCTCAAGAGTGCAAAGTAGCCAAATGAAACTTTTACTGGATTTCCACTTATTTTATCAAATCTCATCTCTACCACACAGGACAAGTTTGCATCTGTTATAGTTTTGGAGAAAATTGTGGTCATTTCATTTATGCACGAAATGTGCTCAGATTGCTTTTATATTGCATTTGGCACATGGTGACGATTATCTCGAGAGTGCAAAGTAGCCAAATGAAACTTTTACTGGATTTCCACTTATTGTATCAAATCTCATCTCCACCACACAGGACAAGTTTGCATCTGTTATAGTTTTGGAGAAAGTTGTGGTCATTTCATTTATGCGCGAAATGTGCTCAGATTGCTTTTATATTGCATTTGGCACATGGTGACGATTATCTCGAGAGTGCAAAGTAGCCAAATGAAACTTTTACTGGATTTCCACTTATTTTATCAAATCTCATCTCCACCACACAGGACAAGTTTGCATCTGTTATAGTTTTGGAGAAAATTGTGGTCATTTCATTTATGCGTGAAATGTGCTCAGATTGCTTTTATATTGCATTTGGCACATGGTGACGATTATCTCGAGAGTGCAAAGAAGCCAAATGAAACTTTTACTGGATTTCCACTTATTTTATCAAATCTCATCTCCACCACACAGGACAAGTTTGCATCTGTTATAGTTTTGGAGAAAATTGTGGTCATTTCATTTATGCGCGAAATGTGCTCAGATTGCTTTTATGTTGCATTTGGCACATGGTGACAATTATCTCGAGAGTGCAAAGTAGCCAAATGAAAGTTTTACTGGATTTCCACTTATTTTATCAAATCTTATCTCTACCACACAGGACAAGTTTGCATCTGTTATAGTTTTGGAGAAAATTGTGGTCATTTCATTTATGCGCGAAATGTGCTCAGATTGCTTTTATATTGCATTTGGCACATGGTGACGATTATCTCGAGAGTGCAAAGTAGCCAAATGAAACTTTTACTGGATTTCCACTTATTTTATCAAATCTCATCTCCACCACACAGGACAAGTTTGCATCTGTTATAGTTTTGGAGAAAATTGTGGTCATTTCATTTTTGCGCAAAAAGTGCTCAGATTGCTTTTATATTGCATTTGGCACATGGTGACGATTATCTCTAGAGTGCAAAGTAGCCAAATGAAACGTTTACTGGATTTCCACTTATTTTATCAAATCTCATCTCCACCACACAGGACAAGTTTGCATCTGTTATAGTTTTGGAGAAAATTGTGGTCATTTCATTTATGCGCGAAATGTGCTCAGATTGCTTTTATATTGCATTTGGCACATGGTGACGATTATCTCGAGAGTGCAAAGTAGCCAAATGAAACTTTTACTGGATTTCCACTTATTTTATCAAATCTCATCTCCACCACACAGGACAAGTTTGCATCTGTTATAGTTTTGGAGAAAATTGTGGTCATTTCATTTATGCGTGAAATGTGCTCAGATTGCTTTTATATTGCATTTGGCACATGGTGACGATTATCTCGAGAGTGCAAAGAAGCCAAATGAAACTTTTACTGGATTTCCACTTATTTTATCAAATCTCATCTCCACCACACAGGACAAGTTTGCATCTGTTATAGTTTTGGAGAAAATTGTGGTCATTTCATTTATGCGCGAAATGTGCTCTGATTGCTTTTATGTTGCATTTGGCACATGGTGACGATTATCTCGAGAGTGCAAAGTAGCCAAATGAAACTTTTACTGGATTTCCACTTATTGTATCAAATCTCATCTCCACCACACAGGACAAGTTTGCATCTGTTATAGTTTTGGAGAAAGTTGTGGTCATTTCATTTATGCGCGAAATGTGCTCAGATTGCTTTTATATTGCATTTGGCACATGGTGACGATTATCTCGAGAGTGCAAAGTAGCCAAATGAAACTTTTACTGGATTTCCACTTATTGTATCAAATCTCATCTCCACCACACAGGACAAGTTTGCATCTGTTATAGTTTTGGAGAAAGTTGTGGTCATTTCATTTATGCGTTAAATGTGCTCAGATTCCTTTTATATTGCATTTGGCACATGGTGACGATTATCTCGAGAGTGCAAAGTAGCCAAATGAAACTTTTACTGGATTTCCACTTATTTTATCAAATCTCATCTCCACCACACAGGACAAGTTTGCATCTGTTATAGTTTTGGAGAAAATTGTGGTCATTTCATTTATGCGTGAAATGTGCTCAGATTGCTTTTATATTGCATTTGGCACATGGTGACGATTATCTCGAGAGTGCAAAGAAGCCAAATGAAACTTTTACTGGATTTCCACTTATTTTATCAAATCTCATCTCCACCACACAGGACAAGTTTGCATCTGTTATAGTTTTGGAGAAAATTGTGGTCATTTCATTTATGCGCGAAATGTGTTCAGATTGCTTTTATATTGCATTTGGCACATGGCGACGATTATCTCGAGAGTGCAAAGTAGCCAAATGAAACTTTTACTGGATTTCCACTTATGTTATCAAATCTCATCTCCACCACACAGGACAAGTTTGCATCTGGTATAGTTATGGAGAAAATTGTGGTCATTTCATTTATGCGCGAAATGTGTTCAGATTGCTTTTATATTGCATTTGGCACATGGTGACGATTATCTCGAGAGTGCAAAGTAGCCAAATGAAACTTTTACTGGATTTCCACTTATTTTATCAAATCTCATCTCCACCACACAGGACAAGTTTGCATCTGTTATAGTTTTGGAGAAAATTGTGGTCATTTCATTTATGCGCGAAATGTGCTCAGATTGCTTTTATGTTGCATTTGGCACATGGTGACAATTATCTCGAGAGTGCAAAGTAGCCAAATGAAAGTTTTACTGGATTTCCACTTATTTTATCAAATCTCATCTCCACCACACAGGACAAGTTTGCATCTGTTATAGTTTTGGAGAAAATTGTGGTCATTTCATTTATGCGCGAAATGTGCTCAGATTGCTTTTATGTTGCATTTGGCACATGGTGACAATTATCTCGAGAGTGCAAAGTAGCCAAATGAAAGTTTTACTGGATTTCCACTTATTTTATCAAATCTTATCTCTACCACACAGGACAAGTTTGCATCTGTTATAGTTTTGGAGAAAATTGTGGTCATTTCATTTATGCGCGAAATGTGCTCAGATTGCTTTTATATTGCATTTGGCACATGGTGACGATTATCTCGAGAGTGCAAAGTAGCCAAATGAAACTTTTACTGGATTTCCACTTATTTTATCAAATCTCATCTCCACCACACAGGACAAGTTTGCATCTGTTATAGTTTTGGAGAAAATTGTGGTCATTTCATTTTTGCGCGAAAAGTGCTCAGATTGCTTTTATATTGCATTTGGCACATGGTGACGATTATCTCGAGAGTGCAAAGTAGCCAAATGAAACGTTTACTGGATTTCCACTTATTTTATCAAATCTCATCTCCACCACACAGGACAAGTTTGCATCTGTTATAGTTTTGGAGAAAATTGTGGTCATTTCATTTATGCGCGAAATGTGCTCAGATTGCTTTTATATTGCATTTGGCACATGGTGACGATTATCTCGAGAGTGCAAAGTAGCCAAATGAAACTTTTACTGGATTTCCACTTATTTTATCAAATCTCATCTCCACCACACAGGACAAGTTTGCATCTGTTATAGTTTTGGAGAAAATTGTGGTCATTTCATTTATGCGCGAAATGTGCTCAGATTGCTTTTTTATTGCATTTGGCACATGGTGACAATTATCTCGAGAGTGCAAAGTAGCCAAATGAAACTTTTACTGGATTTCCACTTATTTTATCAAATCTCATCTCCACCACACAGGACAAGTTTGCATCTGTTATAGTTTTGGAGAAAATTGTGGTCATTTCATTTATGCGCGAAATGTGCTCAGATTGCTTTTATATTGCATTTGGCACATGGTGACGATTATCTCGAGAGTGCAAAGTAGCCAAATGAAACTTTTACTGGATTTCCACTTATTTTATCAAATCTCATCTCCACCACACAGGACAAGTTTGCATCTGTTATAGTTTTGGAGAAAATTGTGGTCATTTCATTTATGCGCGAAATGTGCTCAGATTGCTTTTATATTGCATTTGGCACATGGAGACGATTATCTCGAGAGTGCAAAGTAGCCAAATGAAACTTTTACTGGATTTCCACTTATTTTATCAAATCTCATCTCCACCACACAGGACAAGTTTGCATCTGTTATAGTTTTGGAGAAAATTGTGGTCATTTCATTTATGCGCGAAATGTGCTCAGATTGCTTTTATATTGCATTTGGCACATGGTGACAATTATCTCGAGAGTGCAAAGTAGCCAAATGAAACTTTTACTGGATTTCCACTTATTTTATCAAATCTCATCTCCACCACACAGGACAAGTTTGCATCTGTTATAGTTTTGGAGAAAATTGTGGTAATTTCATTTATGCGCGAAATGTGCTCAGATTGCTTTTATATTGCATTTGGCACATGGTGACGATTATCTCAAGAGTAGAGTTGAGCGCGGTTCGTGGTTCGTGGTTCTCCAGTTCTAGGCTCGAGTGATTTTGGGGCATGTTCTAGATCGAACTAGAACTCGAGCTTTTTGCAAAAGCTCGATAGTTCTAGAAACGTTCGAGAACGGTTCTAGCAGCCAAAAAACAGCTAAATCATAGCTTGGTTTCTGCTGTAATAGTGTAAGTCACTCTGTGAATCAAACTATTATCACATTTCAGTGTATAGTGTGCGTGAACAGCGCCTTCAGATCACTGCTGTTTCTATAATGGCGATCGCCATTTTTTTTTTTTTTTTCTTGTCTTCCTTCCCTAAGCGCGCGCGTCTTGTGGGGCGGTCCAGCATGTCAGCCAATCCCAGACACACACACAGCTAAGTGGACTTTTAGCCAGAGAAGCAACGGCATGTGTGATAGGATGTCCATGTCACATGTCCCTGCATTATAAAAACGAGTATCTGCCCGTCCGGACGCCATTATCTCTTCTGCGTCCTTGGTGTCAGACATCACTGTCGCATCTCCGTCCTCCTCACTGAGTCCTATAGCCGATACAGCTGTATGCGCTGCATACACAGCGTTAGACAGCTTAGGGAGAGCACTTTATAGCAGTCCTTTTAAGGGCTCTAAGCGGCAGGGTCAGAGAGCCATAGGTGACAGGTCCTGCAAACAGCAACAGCGTCTGTGTAGCCCAGGTCAGGGATTTCCTCCCTGCATTTCACCATTAGGAGGGAATAGAAAGGCAGGCTTCCATTCCTCTACCCAGAGCACCACAATCCTGCCACTGTACCCTCTTGTCCTCTGCACACTCCAACTGATTATAACTAAGCCATTATACTAGCAAACACTCAGTGTACCTAGTGGCATCCTATACGTGGCTATTGGACTTTGCTTTAGTCCCACTAGTGCCAAGACATTTGCAGCACGTCTGCCTGCGTTGCACACTACAACTAATTATAAGTAAGCCATTATACTAGCAAACACTCAGTGTACCTAGTGGCATCCTATACGTGGCTATTGGACTTTGCTATAGTCCCACTAGTGCCAAGACATTTGCAGCACGTCTGCCTGCGTTGCACACTACAACTAATTATAAGTAAGCCATTATACTAGCAAACACTCAGTGTACCTAGTGGCATCCTATACGTGGCTATTGGACTTTGCTATAGTCCCACTAGTGCCAAGACATTTGCAGCACGTCTGCCTGCGTTGCACACTCCAACTAATTATAACTAAGCCATTATACTAGCAAACACTCAGTGTACCTAGTGGCATCCTATACGTGGCTATTGGACTTTGCTATAGTCCCACTAGTGCCAAGACATTTGCAGCACGTCTGCCTGCGTTGCACACTACAACTAATTATAAGTAAGCCATTATACTAGCAAACACTCAGTGTACCTAGTGGCATCCTATACGTGGCTATTGGACTTTGCTATAGTCCCACTAGTGCCAAGACATTTGCAGAGCGCATCTGCCTGCGTTGCACACTCCAACTAATTATAACTAAGCCATTATACTAGCAAACACTCAGTGTACCTAGTGGCATCCTATACGTGGCTATTGGACTTTGCTATAGTCCCACTAGTGCCAAGACATTTGCAGCACGTCTGCCTGCGTTGCACACTACAACTAATTATAACTAAGCCATTATACTAGCAAACACTCATTGTACCTAGTGGCATCCTATACGTGGCTATTGGACTTTGCTATAGTCCCACTAGTGCCAAGACATTTGCAGAGCGCATCTGCCTGCGTTGCACACTCCAACTAATTATAACTAAGCCATTATACTAGCAAACACTCAGTGTACCTAGTGGCATCCTATACGTGGCTATTGGACTTTGCTATAGTCCCACTAGTGCCAAGACATTTGCAGCACGTCTGCCTGCGTTGCACACTCCAACTAATTATAACTAAGCCATTATACTAGCAAACACTCATTGTACCTAGTGGCATCCTATACGTGGCTATTGGACTTTGCTATAGTCCCACTAGTGCCAAGACATTTGCAGAGCGCATCTGCCTGCGTTGCACACTACAACTAATTATAACTAAGCCATTATACTAGCAAACACTCAGTGTACCTAGTGGCATCCTATACCTGGCTATTGGACTTTGCTTTAGTCCCACTAGTGCCAAGACATTTGCAGAACGCATCTGCCTGCGTTGCACACTCCAACTAATTATAACTAAGCCATTATACTAGCACACACTCAGTGTACCTAGTGGCATCCTATACGTGGCTATTGGACTTTGCTTTAGTCCCACTAGTGCCAAGACATTTGCAGCACGTCTGCCTGCGTTGCACACTCCAACTAATTATAACTAAGCCATTATACTAGCAAACACTCAGTGTACCTAGTGGCATCCTATACGTGGCTATTGGACTTTGCTATAGTCCCACTAGTGCCAAGACATTTGCAGCACGTCTGCCTGCGTTGCACACTACAACTAATTATAAGTAAGCCATTATACTAGCAAACACTCAGTGTACCTAGTGGCATCCTATACGTGGCTATTGGACTTTGCTATAGTCCCACTAGTGCCAAGACATTTGCAGCACGTCTGCCTGCGTTGCACACTCCAACTAATTATAACTAAGCCATTATACTAGCAAACACTCAGTGTACCTAGTGGCATCCTATACGTGGCTATTGGACTTTGCTATAGTCCCACTAGTGCCAAGACATTTGCAGCACGTCTGCCTGCGTTGCACACTACAACTAATTATAAGTAAGCCATTATACTAGCAAACACTCAGTGTACCTAGTGGCATCCTATACGTGGCTATTGGACTTTGCTATAGTCCCACTAGTGCCAAGACATTTGCAGAGCGCATCTGCCTGCGTTGCACACTCCAACTAATTATAACTAAGCCATTATACTAGCAAACACTCAGTGTACCTAGTGGCATCCTATACGTGGCTATTGGACTTTGCTATAGTCCCACTAGTGCCAAGACATTTGCAGCACGTCTGCCTGCGTTGCACACTACAACTAATTATAACTAAGCCATTATACTAGCAAACACTCATTGTACCTAGTGGCATCCTATACGTGGCTATTGGACTTTGCTATAGTCCCACTAGTGCCAAGACATTTGCAGAGCGCATCTGCCTGCGTTGCACACTCCAACTAATTATAACTAAGCCATTATACTAGCAAACACTCAGTGTACCTAGTGGCATCCTATACGTGGCTATTGGACTTTGCTATAGTCCCACTAGTGCCAAGACATTTGCAGCACGTCTGCCTGCGTTGCACACTCCAACTAATTATAACTAAGCCATTATACTAGCAAACACTCATTGTACCTAGTGGCATCCTATACGTGGCTATTGGACTTTGCTATAGTCCCACTAGTGCCAAGACATTTGCAGAGCGCATCTGCCTGCGTTGCACACTACAACTAATTATAACTAAGCCATTATACTAGCAAACACTCAGTGTACCTAGTGGCATCCTATACCTGGCTATTGGACTTTGCTTTAGTCCCACTAGTGCCAAGACATTTGCAGAACGCATCTGCCTGCGTTGCACACTCCAACTAATTATAACTAAGCCATTATACTAGCACACACTCAGTGTACCTAGTGGCATCCTATACGTGGCTATTGGACTTTGCTTTAGTCCCACTAGTGCCAAGACATTTGCAGCACGTCTGCCTGCGTTGCACACTCCAACTAATTATAACTAAGCCATTATACTAGCAAACACTCAGTGTACCTAGTGGCATCCTATACGTGGCTATTGGACTTTGCTATAGTCCCACTAGTGCCAAGACATTTGCAGCACGTCTGCCTGCGTTGCACACTACAACTAATTATAAGTAAGCCATTATACTAGCAAACACTCAGTGTACCTAGTGGCATCCTATACGTGGCTATTGGACTTTGCTATAGTCCCACTAGTGCCAAGACATTTGCAGAGCGCATCTGCCTGCGTTGCACACTCCAACTAATTATAACTAAGCCATTATACTAGCAAACACTCAGTGTACCTAGTGGCATCCTATACGTGGCTATTGGACTTTGCTATAGTCCCACTAGTGCCAAGACATTTGCAGCACGTCTGCCTGCGTTGCACACTACAACTAATTATAAGTAAGCCATTATACTAGCAAACACTCAGTGTACCTAGTGGCATCCTATACGTGGCTATTGGACTTTGCTATAGTCCCACTAGTGCCAAGACATTTGCAGAGCGCATCTGCCTGCGTTGCACACTCCAACTAATTATAACTAAGCCATTATACTAGCAAACACTCAGTGTACCTAGTGGCATCCTATACGTGGCTATTGGACTTTGCTATAGTCCCACTAGTGCCAAGACATTTGCAGCACGTCTGCCTGCGTTGCACACTACAACTAATTATAACTAAGCCATTATACTAGCAAACACTCATTGTACCTAGTGGCATCCTATACGTGGCTATTGGAATTTGCTATAGTCCCACTAGTGCCAAGACATTTGCAGAGCGCATCTGCCTGCGTTGCACACTCCAACTAATTATAACTAAGCCATTATACTAGCAAACACTCAGTGTACCTAGTGGCATCCTATACGTGGCTATTGGACTTTGCTATAGTCCCACTAGTGCCAAGACATTTGCAGTACGTCTGCCTGCGTTGCACACTCCAACTAATTATAACTAAGCCATTATACTAGCAAACACTCAGTGTACCTAGTGGCATCCTATACGTGGCTATTGGACTTTGCTATAGTCCCACTAGTGCCAAGACATTTGCAGAGCGCATCTGCCTGCGTTGCACACTACAACTAATTATAACTAAGCCATTATACTAGCAAACACTCAGTGTACCTAGTGGCATCCTATACCTGGCTATTGGACTTTGCTTTAGTCCCACTAGTGCCAAGACATTTGCAGCACGTCTGCCTGCGTTGCACACTACAACTAATTATAACTAAGCCATTATACTAGCAAACACTCATTGTACCTAGTGGCATCCTATACGTGGCTATTGGACTTTGCTATAGTCCCACTAGTGCCAAGACATTTGCAGAGCGCATCTGCCTGCGTTGCACACTCCAACTAATTATAACTAAGCCATTATACTAGCAAACACTCAGTGTACCTAGTGGCATCCTATACGTGGCTATTGGACTTTGCTATAGTCCCACTAGTGCCAAGACATTTGCAGCACGTCTGCCTGCGTTGCACACTCCAACTAATTATAACTAAGCCATTATACTAGCAAACACTCAGTGTACCTAGTGGCATCCTATACGTGGCTATTGGACTTTGCTATAGTCCCACTAGTGCCAAGACATTTGCAGCACGTCTGCCTGCGTTGCACACTACAACTAATTATAACTAAGTTGCATTGTCAGGGATATTTATTCTTTATTATTCTGCTGTTAATAAAGCTAGACCACCACTGCAATCTTCACCACCTCTCAATTTTTACTACCACATTTTCAGTCCACAATCTTGTCGCAATCAACATGAGTGGCAAAATGACAGATGCTGGTGGAAAGGGGAAGAGGCGTGGTGGAAAAGTCAAAAAAGGTTTTGTCAGTGGGGAAGGTGTCAAAGCTCCATTATCATCTGCTGAAGATAGACCATCTACCAGCAAAAGTAAGATGTCTACAACTTATTGTGGACAATCCGATGTGCTCCCTTTTTTACGGACACGAAAAAGAGGAACAAAGGTAGATGATGGGCAAAAAAGGAAAATGCTTGAATGGATCTCAAGTGGTCCATCAAGTGCCCTCTCAGCCACTTCAAGTACCGCATCCAAAAAACAACAGTCCTCTGAGTTGTCATCCCAATCACACTTGATTTCTCCCAGCTCTGAAGTCTCCATCAGCCCAGCACAGTATGGTGGAACTGAGATGGCTGAGTCTGCAGAGCTGTTCAGTCACACTATAGCCTGGGAATCAGAGGTCTGCTCCCAAGCTACAGTGAGTACAGAACAGGAAATGGTCTGCAGTGATGCCCAGAACCTTTGTGACTCAGATTCAGGCCGTGAGGACCAAGTTTCTGAGCATAATGTTGACCCTTTGTCACAAACTGTAACACCTGTGGTTATAGACAATGAGGAACATACTGATGAAGATGAGACGCAGATACCCGATTGGGATGACAACTTAAATATTCGGTCAGGGCAAGAAGAGGCTCGGTCTGAGGGGGAGGGGAGTGCAAACACAACAATTTATGATGACGTTCTAGATCCCACCTACTGTCAACCCCCAGTCAGGCACTCGAGGAGGTCAACAGAGGCGGTGGAGGAGGATGCAACCGACGACGAAGTTACCTTGCGCCTTCCTGGACAGAGTCGGAGCACTGGTAGCACGTCTACAACTGCATCCTCAGCCACCACTCTGCCTATGAGCATTATTCGGGGTGGATCAACAGGTCGCATGGCCTCTAAGCCTTGCCTAGCCTGGTCCTTTTTTCACATCGAAAAAGATCGCCCAACTCATGTGATATGTAACATTTGTCATGATTCTGTTAGTAGAGGTCAAAACCTCAGCAGTTTGACAACTTCTTCCATGAATCGTCACATGAATAAATATCATAAGTCCCGGTGGGAAGCTCACCGTGCTGCAATGCGGCCTAGCGGAGCGAACCATCCACCGCCCGCCCCTTCCAGTGCATCCGCGCGCTCTTCATCTTCTAGGACTGTGGGGACAGCTGTCACACCTGTTTTTCCACGCAAAACTTCCACCACTGTAACCGCAACAGGCAGTTTGCTTGTAAGGTCGTCAGTTGGTTTGGAAGGGGAAACAAGTGAGTGTGTACAGCTCTCTCAGACATCGATAGCACCAACGTTGGATGAAGGCAACATCATGTCTCCGCCTGCACTTTCCTCACAAACCTGCATTTTTCCAGGGACACCCTACTCAACACCGTCTACACACAGCGGCCAGATCTCTGTCCCTCAGATGTGGTCAAATAAAAGGCCACTTCCTCCGACCCATGACAAAGCTAAGAGGTTGACTCTATCCCTCTGTAAGCTGTTGGCTACCGAAATGCTGCCTTTCCGCCTAGTGGACACACAGGATTTTAGAGACCTTATGTCTGTCGCTGTGCCCCAGTACCAGATGCCTAGTCGCCACTACTTCTCTAAGAAAGGTGTGCCCGCGCTACACCAGCATGTCGCACACAACATCACCGCTTCCTTGAGAAACTCTGTGTGTCAACGGGTGCATTTCACCACCGATACTTGGACCAGTAAGCATGGACAGGGACGTTACATGTCGCTGACTGGGCACTGGGTAACTATGGTGATAGATGGTGAAGGGTCTGCTGCACAAGTCTTGCCGTCCCCACGACTTGTGTGTCAATCCTCTGTCTGTCCAAGTTCCGCCACAGATTATGCATCCTCCACCTCATCTGGGTCCTCCACCTCCGCCCCAAGCCTGCCTGGTCAGGCCACCAGCGTTCTCACTGCGCAGAAGGAATCACGCAGCCCTCATTACTATGCTGGCAGCAGAGCGCAACGGCATCAGGCGGTCTTTAGCTTGACATGTCTTGGTAATAAGAGTCACACAGCTGAGGAGTTGTGGTCAGCTCTGCGGTCCGAGTTTAATAAATGGTTGTCTCCACTCAACCTGCAGCCTGGTAAGGCCGTGTGCGACAATGCTGCAAACCTGGGTGCGGCCCTTCGCCTGGGCAAGGTGACACACGTACCTTGTATGGCTCACGTGTTGAACCTTGTCGTGCAGCAATTTTTAACACACTATCCCGGCCTAGATGGCCTTCTGAACAGGGCACGAAAACTGTCTGCTCACTTCCGCCGTTCAAGCGCCGCAGCTGATCGACTTGCATCGCTCCAGAAGTCTTTCGGCCTGCCGGTTCATCGCCTGAAATGCGATGTGGCGACACGCTGGAATTCAACTCTCCACATGTTACAGCGACTGTGGCAGCACCGCAGAGCCCTGGTGCAATACGTCATGACGTATAGCCTGGGCCAACGAGATGCAGAGGTGGGGCAGATCACCCTGATGGAGTGGTCTCAGATCAAGGACCTATGCACCCTTCTGCACAGTTTCAACATGGCGACGAATATGTTTAGCTCTGACAATGCCATTATCAGCATGACGATTCCAGTCATTTACATGCTGGAGCACACGCTAAACACTATTCGGAGTCAGGGGGTGGGACAACATGAAGGGGAGGAACTACAGGAGGATTCATATGCGCAAGGGACAACAACATCACCAAGGTCCAGACGTTCATCATCACCAACGCAGCAGGCATGGGACCATGGGGGACAGGGATCGACAAGGGCGCATAGTAGCAGGAGAAATGTTGAGCAAGGTGCAGGAGAACATGAAGAAATGGAGGACGAACTGTCCATGGACATGGAAGACTCAGCGGATGAGGGAGACCTTGGTCAAATTTCAGTTGAAAGAGGTTGGGGGGAGATGTCAGAGGAAGAAAGAACGGGTAGCACCTCTATGCCACAAACACAGCGTGGACTTGGTCCGCATGGCTGCGCAAGACACATGAGTGCCTTTTTGTTGCACTACCTCCAACATGACAGTCGTATTGTCAAAATTAGAAGTGATGATGACTACTGGATTGCCACACTATTAGATCCCCGGTACAAGTCCAAATTTTGTGACATAATTCCAGCCATAGAAAGGGACGCACGTATGCAGGAGTATCAGCAGAAGCTGTTACTAGATCTTAGCTCGGCTTTTCCACCAAACAACCGTGCAGGTGCAGGGAGTGAATCTCCCAGTTGTAACTTGACAAACATGGGACGGTCTCGTCATCTTCAACAGTCTACCCGTACCAGTAGGACCGTATCTGGTGCCGGTAACAGCAATTTTATGGAATCTTTTCATAATTTTTTTAGACCCTCTTTTGCAAGGCCACCAGAGACAACAAGTCTGACACATAGTCAACGGCTGGAGAGGATGATACAGGAGTATCTCCAAATGAACATCGATGCCATGACTGTGCAACTGGAGCCTTGCTCCTTTTGGGCTTCAAACCTAGAAAAATGGCCAGAGCTCGCAACTTACGCCTTGGAGATTTTGTCGTGTCCAGCTGCCAGCGTTGTCTCTGAACGTGTATTCAGTGCTGCTGGGTGTGTGCTGACAGATAAGCGCACGCGTCTGTCCAGTGACAATGTGGACAGACTGACGTTCATCAAAATGAACAAGTCATGGATCCAGAAGGAATTTACTACCCCTGTGTCATCCTGGGGAGAGTAAATGCTTGTTGATTTTGAATGTGCTTGATGCAAATCAAAACATCCTGTTTGCAACTAGGGCACAAGTGCTGCCACTGAATGGGTGGGTGTGTGTGGGGCACAATTTTTGGAAAAAAAGGGAGACTCCGCTTGGAGTAACCCTTGCTTGCTGTGTTTTTAAAAGAAGCCAAGATGAACAGAGCTGGGATCAGGAAAGACTTTGCTACCTACCCCGGTGTCATCCTGGGGACGGATAAGAATGGCGTATTTTTGAATGTGCTTGATGCAAATCAAAACATCCTGTTTGCAACTAGGGCCCAAGTGCTGCCACTGATGGGGTGGGTGTCTGTGTGGCCCAATTTTTGGAAAAAAGGGAGGCTCCGCTTGGAGTAGCCCTTGCTTACATTGTTTTTAAAAGAAGCCAAGATGAACAGAGCTGGGATCAGGAAAGACTTTGCTACCTACCCCGGTGTCATCCTGGGGACGGATAAGAATGGCGTATTTTTGAATGTGCTTGATGCAAATCAAAACATCCTGTTTGCAACTAGGGCCCAAGTGCTGCCACTGATGGGGTGGGTGTCTGTGTGGCCCAATTTTTGGAAAAAAGGGAGACTCCGCTTGGAGTAACCCTTGCTTGCTGTGTTTTTAAAAGAAGCCAAGATGAACAGAGCTGGGATCAGGAAAGACTTTGCTACCTACCCCGGTGTCATCCTGGGGACGGTTAAGAATAGCGTATTTTTGAATGTGCTTCATGCAAATCTAGCTGTGAAGTGTACAACTGGGGCACAACTGCTGCCACTGAAGGGGTGGGTGTGTGTGGGGCCCAATTTTTGGAAAAAAGGGAGACTCCGCTTGGAGTAACCCTTGCTTACATTGTTTTTAAAAGAAGCCAAGATGAACAAGTCATGGGTCAGCAAAGACTTTGCTACCTACCCCGGTGTCATCCTGGGGACGGATAAGAATGGCGTATTTTGGAATGTGCTTGATGCAAATCTAGCTGTGAAGTGTACAACTGGGGCACAACTGCTGCCACTGAATGGGTGGGTGTGTGGGGCCTAATTTTTGGAAAAAAAGGAGACTCCGCTTGGAGTAACCCTTGCTTGCTGTGTTTTTAAAAGAAGCCAAGATGAACAGAGCTGGGATCAGGAAAGACTTTGCTACCTACCCCGGTGTCATCCTGGGGACGGATAAGAATGGCGTATTTTGGAATGTGCTTGATGCAAATCTAGCTGTGAAGAAACAACAAAGAGCCAGCACCAATGTGCACTAAGGCATCAAATATTCCAAACTGCATTATAAAAATTTTTTTTTTTTTTTTTTTTTTGAGATTTTTGGCAAAAAATTGCAATTTCTTGAGCTGCTTCGCCACGTCACGGCAAATCTCATTTGAAGCAGTCCTACACTAAAATATTTTTATAAAATGTGCCATGCGGCCTCACATATAAATAGCAGAACTGCTCTCAGCAGCACTCACCTGGTCTATTGCAGTCCCGTACCCATGACTGAGTCATGGCTGTGGGCGGGACAGGTCCAAGCAAATGCTGCATGAAGTATATATATAGCCTGTGGACAAAGCCTGATGACCCAATGTGAACAGTCACCAAACGCCAAAATCCATACAGATGGAATACATCCCAAATTGGGGTGCACAGCAAGGTGGAGGTCAACCACCGACCAATTCAACAAAGAAACAACAAAGAGCCAGCACCAATGTGCACTAAGGCATCAAATATTCCAAACTGCATTATAAAAATTTTTTTTTTTTTTTTTTTTTTTTTTTTTTTTGAGATTTTTGGCAAAAAATTGCAATTTCTTGAGCTGCTTCGCCACGTCACGGCAAATCTCATTTGAAGCAGTCCTACACTAAAATATTTTTATAAAATGTGCCATGCGGCCTCACATATAAATAGCAGAACTGCTCTCAGCAGCACTCACCTGGTCTATTGCAGTCCCGTACCCATGACTGAGTCATGGCTGTGGGCGGGACAGGTCCAAGCAAATGCTGCATGAAGTATATATATAGCCTGTGGACAAAGCCTGATGACCCAATGTGAACAGTCACCAAACGCCAAAATCCATACAGATGGAATACATCCCAAATTGGGGTGCACAGCAAGGTGGAGGTCAACCACCGACCAATTCAACAAAGAAACAACAAAGAGCCAGCACCAATGTGCACTAAGGCATCAAATATTCCAAACTGCATTATAAAAATTTTTTTTTTTTTTTTTTTTTTTTTTTTGAGATTTTTGGCAAAAAATTGCAATTTCTTGAGCTGCTTCGCCACGTCACGGCAAATCTCATTTGAAGCAGTCCTACACTAAAATATTTTTATAAAATGTGCCATGCGGCCTCACATATAAATAGCAGAACTGCTCTCAGCAGCACTCACCTGGTCTATTGCAGTCCCGTACCCATGACTGAGTCATGGCTGTGGGCGGGACAGGTCCAAGCAAATGCTGCATGAAGTATATATATAGCCTGTGGACAAAGCCTGATGACCCAATGTGAACAGTCACCAAACGCCAAAATCCATACAGATGGAATACATCCCAAATTGGGGTGCACAGCAAGGTGGAGGTCAACCACCGACCAATTCAACAAAGAAACAACAAAGAGCCAGCACCAATGTGCACTAAGGCATCAAATATTCCAAACTGCATTATAAAAATTTTTTTTTTTTTTTTTTTTTTTTTTTTTTTTGAGATTTTTGGCAAAAAATTGCAATTTCTTGAGCTGCTTCGCCACGTCACGGCAAATCTCATTTGAAGCAGTCCTACACTAAAATATTTTTATAAAATGTGCCATGCGGCCTCACATATAAATAGCAGAACTGCTCTCAGCAGCACTCACCTGGTCTATTGCAGTCCCGTACCCATGACTGAGTCATGGCTGTGGGCGGGACAGGTCCAAGCAAATGCTGCATGAAGTATATATATAGCCTGTGGACAAAGCCTGATGACCCAATGTGAACAGTCACCAAACGCCAAAATCCATACAGATGGAATACATCCCAAATTGGGGTGCACAGCAAGGTGGAGGTCAACCACCGACCAATTCAACAAAGAAACAACAAAGAGCCAGCACCAATGTGCACTAAGGCATCAAATATTCCAAACTGCATTATAAAAATTTTTTTTTTTTTTTTTTTTTTTTTTTTTTTGAGATTTTTGGCAAAAAATTGCAATTTCTTGAGCTGCTTCGCCACGTCACGGCAAATCTCATTTGAAGCAGTCCTACACTAAAATATTTTTATAAAATGTGCCATGCGGCCTCACATATAAATAGCAGAACTGCTCTCAGCAGCACTCACCTGGTCTATTGCAGTCCCGTACCCATGACTGAGTCATGGCTGTGGGCGGGACAGGTCCAAGCAAATGCTGCATGAAGTATATATATAGCCTGTGGACAAAGCCTGATGACCCAATGTGAACAGTCACCAAACGCCAAAATCCATACAGATGGAATACATCCCAAATTGGGGTGCACAGCAAGGTGGAGGTCAACCACCGACCAATTCAACAAAGAAACAACAAAGAGCCAGCACCAATGTGCACTAAGGCATCAAATATTCCAAACTGCATTATAAAAATTTTTTTTTTTTTTTTTTTTTTTTTTTTTTTTTTTTTTTTTGAGATTTTTGGCAAAAAATTGCAATTTCTTGAGCTGCTTCGCCACGTCACGGCAAATCTCATTTGAAGCAGTCCTACACTAAAATATTTTTATAAAATGTGCCATGCGGCCTCACATATAAATAGCAGAACTGCTCTCAGCAGCACTCACCTGGTCTATTGCAGTCCCGTACCCATGACTGAGTCATGGCTGTGGGCGGGACAGGTCCAAGCAAATGCTGCATGAAGTATATATATAGCCTGTGGACAAAGCCTGATGACCCAATGTGAACAGTCACCAAACGCCAAAATCCATACAGATGGAATACATCCCAAATTGGGGTGCACAGCAAGGTGGAGGTCAACCACCGACCAATTCAACAAAGAAACAACAAAGAGCCAGCACCAATGTGCACTAAGGCATCAAATATTCCAAACTGCATTATAAAAATTTTTTTTTTTTTTTTTTTTTTTTTTTTTTTGAGATTTTTGGCAAAAAATTGCAATTTCTTGAGCTGCTTCGCCACGTCACGGCAAATCTCATTTGAAGCAGTCCTACACTAAAATATTTTTATAAAATGTGCCATGCGGCCTCACATATAAATAGCAGAACTGCTCTCAGCAGCACTCACCTGGTCTATTGCAGTCCCGTACCCATGACTGAGTCATGGCTGTGGGCGGGACAGGTCCAAGCAAATGCTGCATGAAGTATATATATAGCCTGTGGACAAAGCCTGATGACCCAATGTGAACAGTCACCAAACGCCAAAATCCATACAGATGGAATACATCCCAAATTGGGGTGCACAGCAAGGTGGAGGTCAACCACCGACCAATTCAACAAAGAAACAACAAAGAGCCAGCACCAATGTGCACTAAGGCATCAAATATTCCAAACTGCATTATAAAAATTTTTTTTTTTTTTTTTTTTTTTTTTTTTTTTTTTGAGATTTTTGGCAAAAAATTGCAATTTCTTGAGCTGCTTCGCCACGTCACGGCAAATCTCATTTGAAGCAGTCCTACACTAAAATATTTTTATAAAATGTGCCATGCGGCCTCACATATAAATAGCAGAACTGCTCTCAGCAGCACTCACCTGGTCTATTGCAGTCCCGTACCCATGACTGAGTCATGGCTGTGGGCGGGACAGGTCCAAGCAAATGCTGCATGAAGTATATATATAGCCTGTGGACAAAGCCTGATGACCCAATGTGAACAGTCACCAAACGCCAAAATCCATACAGATGGAATACATCCCAAATTGGGGTGCACAGCAAGGTGGAGGTCAACCACCGACCAATTCAACAAAGAAACAACAAAGAGCCAGCACCAATGTGCACTAAGGCATCAAATATTCCAAACTGCATTATAAAAATTTTTTTTTTTTTTTTTTTTTTTTTTTTTTTTGAGATTTTTGGCAAAAAATTGCAATTTCTTGAGCTGCTTCGCCACGTCACGGCAAATCTCATTTGAAGCAGTCCTACACTAAAATATTTTTATAAAATGTGCCATGCGGCCTCACATATAAATAGCAGAACTGCTCTCAGCAGCACTCACCTGGTCTATTGCAGTCCCGTACCCATGACTGAGTCATGGCTGTGGGCGGGACAGGTCCAAGCAAATGCTGCATGAAGTATATATATAGCCTGTGGACAAAGCCTGATGACCCAATGTGAACAGTCACCAAACGCCAAAATCCATACAGATGGAATACATCCCAAATTGGGGTGCACAGCAAGGTGGAGGTCAACCACCGACCAATTCAACAAAGAAACAACAAAGAGCCAGCACCAATGTGCACTAAGGCATCAAATATTCCAAACTGCATTATAAAAATTTTTTTTTTTTTTTTTTTTTTTTTTTTTTTTTTTTTTTTTTTTTGAGATTTTTGGCAAAAAATTGCAATTTCTTGAGCTGCTTCGCCACGTCACGGCAAATCTCATTTGAAGCAGTCCTACACTAAAATATTTTTATAAAATGTGCCATGCGGCCTCACATATAAATAGCAGAACTGCTCTCAGCAGCACTCACCTGGTCTATTGCAGTCCCGTACCCATGACTGAGTCATGGCTGTGGGCGGGACAGGTCCAAGCAAATGCTGCATGAAGTATATATATAGCCTGTGGACAAAGCCTGATGACCCAATGTGAACAGTCACCAAACGCCAAAATCCATACAGATGGAATACATCCCAAATTGGGGTGCACAGCAAGGTGGAGGTCAACCACCGACCAATTCAACAAAGAAACAACAAAGAGCCAGCACCAATGTGCACTAAGGCATCAAATATTCCAAACTGCATTATAAAAATTTTTTTTTTTTTTTTTTTTTTTTTTTTTTTTTTTTTTTTTTGAGATTTTTGGCAAAAAATTGCAATTTCTTGAGCTGCTTCGCCACGTCACGGCAAATCTCATTTGAAGCAGTCCTACACTAAAATATTTTTATAAAATGTGCCATGCGGCCTCACATATAAATAGCAGAACTGCTCTCAGCAGCACTCACCTGGTCTATTGCAGTCCCGTACCCATGACTGAGTCATGGCTGTGGGCGGGACAGGTCCAAGCAAATGCTGCATGAAGTATATATATAGCCTGTGGACAAAGCCTGATGACCCAATGTGAACAGTCACCAAACGCCAAAATCCATACAGATGGAATACATCCCAAATTGGGGTGCACAGCAAGGTGGAGGTCAACCACCGACCAATTCAACAAAGAAACAACAAAGAGCCAGCACCAATGTGCACTAAGGCATCAAATATTCCAAACTGCATTATAAAATTTTTTTTTTTTTTTTTTTTTTTTTTTTTTTTTTTTTTTGAGATTTTTGGCAAAAAATTGCAATTTCTTGAGCTGCTTCGCCACGTCACGGCAAATCTCATTTGAAGCAGTCCTACACTAAAATATTTTTATAAAATGTGCCATGCGGCCTCACATATAAATAGCAGAACTGCTCTCAGCAGCACTCACCTGGTCTATTGCAGTCCCGTACCCATGACTGAGTCATGGCTGTGGGCGGGACAGGTCCAAGCAAATGCTGCATGAAGTATATATATAGCCTGTGGACAAAGCCTGATGACCCAATGTGAACAGTCACCAAACGCCAAAATCCATACAGATGGAATACATCCCAAATTGGGGTGCACAGCAAGGTGGAGGTCAACCACCGACCAATTCAACAAAGAAACAACAAAGAGCCAGCACCAATGTGCACTAAGGCATCAAATATTCCAAACTGCATTATAAAAATTTTTTTTTTTTTTTTTTTTTTTTTTTTTTTTTTTTTTGAGATTTTTGGCAAAAAATTGCAATTTCTTGAGCTGCTTCGCCACGTCACGGCAAATCTCATTTGAAGCAGTCCTACACTAAAATATTTTTATAAAATGTGCCATGCGGCCTCACATATAAATAGCAGAACTGCTCTCAGCAGCACTCACCTGGTCTATTGCAGTCCCGTACCCATGACTGAGTCATGGCTGTGGGCGGGACAGGTCCAAGCAAATGCTGCATGAAGTATATATATAGCCTGTGGACAAAGCCTGATGACCCAATGTGAACAGTCACCAAACGCCAAAATCCATACAGATGGAATACATCCCAAATTGGGGTGCACAGCAAGGTGGAGGTCAACCACCGACCAATTCAACAAAGAAACAACAAAGAGCCAGCACCAATGTGCACTAAGGCATCAAATATTCCAAACTGCATTATAAAAATTTTTTTTTTTTTTTTTTTTTTTTTTTTTTTTTTTTTTTGAGATTTTTGGCAAAAAATTGCAATTTCTTGAGCTGCTTCGCCACGTCACGGCAAATCTCATTTGAAGCAGTCCTACACTAAAATATTTTTATAAAATGTGCCATGCGGCCTCACATATAAATAGCAGAACTGCTCTCAGCAGCACTCACCTGGTCTATTGCAGTCCCGTACCCATGACTGAGTCATGGCTGTGGGCGGGACAGGTCCAAGCAAATGCTGCATGAAGTATATATATAGCCTGTGGACAAAGCCTGATGACCCAATGTGAACAGTCACCAAACGCCAAAATCCATACAGATGGAATACATCCCAAATTGGGGTGCACAGCAAGGTGGAGGTCAACCACCGACCAATTCAACAAAGAAACAACAAAGAGCCAGCACCAATGTGCACTAAGGCATCAAATATTCCAAACTGCATTATAAAAATTTTTTTTTTTTTTTTTTTTTTTTTTTTTTTTTTTTTTTTTTTTGAGATTTTTGGCAAAAAATTGCAATTTCTTGAGCTGCTTCGCCACGTCACGGCAAATCTCATTTGAAGCAGTCCTACACTAAAATATTTTTATAAAATGTGCCATGCGGCCTCACATATAAATAGCAGAACTGCTCTCAGCAGCACTCACCTGGTCTATTGCAGTCCCGTACCCATGACTGAGTCATGGCTGTGGGCGGGACAGGTCCAAGCAAATGCTGCATGAAGTATATATATAGCCTGTGGACAAAGCCTGATGACCCAATGTGAACAGTCACCAAACGCCAAAATCCATACATTTTTTTTTTTTCTTCATTGAATTGGTCGGTGGTTGACCTCCACCTTGCTATGCACCCCAATTTGGGATGTATTCCATCTGTCTGGATTTTGGCGGTTGGTGACTGTTCACATTAAGTCATCAGGCTTTGTCCACAGGCTATTTACTTCATGCAGCATTTGCTTGGACCTGTCCCGCCCACAGCCATGACTCAGTCATGGGTACGGGATTGAAATAGACCAGGTGAGTGCTGCTAAGAGCAGTTCTGCTATTCTGCTATTCATATGTGAGGCCGTATGGCACATTTTATAAAAATATTTTAGTGTAGGACTGCTTCAAATGAGATTTGCCGTGACGTGGCGAAGCAGCTCAGGAGGTTGCAATTTTTTGCCAAAAATCTCAAAATTTTTAAAATAAGTACAGTTTGGAATGTTTAGTGCCGCAGTGCACATTTGGTGCTGGCTTTTTGTTTTTTCTTCATTGAATTGGTCGGTGGTTGACCTCCACCTTGCTATGCACCCCAATTTGGGATGTATTCCATCTGTCTGGATTTTGGCGGTTGGTGACTGTTCACATTAAGTCATCAGGCTTTGTCCACAGGCTATTTACTTCATGCAGCATTTGCTTGGACCTGTCCCGCCCACAGCCATGACTCAGTCATGGGTACGGGATTGAAATAGACCAGGTGAGTGCTGCTAAGAGCAGTTCTGCTATTCATATGTGAGGCCGTATGGCACATTTTATAAAAATATTTTAGTGTAGGACTGCTTCAAATGAGATTTGCCGTGACGTGGCGAAGCAGCTCAGGAGGTTGCAATTTTTTGCCAAAAATCTCAAAATTTTTTAAAATAAGTACAGTTTGGAATGTTTAGTGCCGCAGTGCACATTTGGTGCTGGCTTTTTGTTTTTTCTTCATTGAATTGGTCGGTGGTTGACCTCCACCTTGCTATGCACCCCAATTTGGGATGTATTCCATCTGTCTGGATTTTGGCGGTTGGTGACTGTTCACATTAAGTCATCAGGCTTTGTCCACAGGCTATTTACTTCATGCAGCATTTGCTTGGACCTGTCCCGCCCACAGCCATGACTCAGTCATGGGTACGGGATTGAAATAGACCAGGTGAGTGCTGCTAAGAGCAGTTCTGCTATTCATATGTGAGGCCGTATGGCACATTTTATAAAAATATTTTAGTGTAGGACTGCTTCAAATGAGATTTGCCGTGACGTGGCGAAGCAGCTCAGGAGGTTGCAATTTTTTGCCAAAAATCTCAAAATTTTTAAAATAAGTACAGTTTGGAATGTTTAGTGCCGCAGTGCACATTTGGTGCTGGCTTTTTGTTTTTTCTTCATTGAATTGGTCGGTGGTTGACCTCCACCTTGCTATGCACCCCAATTTGGGATGTATTCCATCTGTCTGGATTTTGGCGGTTGGTGACTGTTCACATTAAGTCATCAGGCTTTGTCCACAGGCTATTTACTTCATGCAGCATTTGCTTGGACCTGTCCCGCCCACAGCCATGACTCAGTCATGGGTACGGGATTGAAATAGACCAGGTGAGTGCTGCTAAGAGCAGTTCTGCTATTCATATGTGAGGCCGTATGGCACATTTTATAAAAATATTTTAGTGTAGGACTGCTTCAAATGAGATTTGCCGTGACGTGGCGAAGCAGCTCAGGAGGTTGCAATTTTTTGCCAAAAATCTCAAAATTTTTAAAATAAGTACAGTTTGGAATGTTTAGTGCCGCAGTGCACATTTGGTGCTGGCTTTTTGTTTTTTCTTCATTGAATTGGTCGGTGGTTGACCTCCACCTTGCTATGCACCCCAATTTGGGATGTATTCCATCTGTCTGGATTTTGGCGGTTGGTGACTGTTCACATTAAGTCATCAGGCTTTGTCCACAGGCTATTTACTTCATGCAGCATTTGCTTGGACCTGTCCCGCCCACAGCCATGACTCAGTCATGGGTACGGGATTGAAATAGACCAGGTGAGTGCTGCTAAGAGCAGTTCTGCTATTCATATGTGAGGCCGTATGGCACATTTTATAAAAATATTTTAGTGTAGGACTGCTTCAAATGAGATTTGCCGTGACGTGGCGAAGCAGCTCAGGAGGTTGCAATTTTTTGCCAAAAATCTCAAAATTTTTAAAATAAGTACAGTTTGGAATGTTTAGTGCCGCAGTGCACATTTGGTGCTGGCTTTTTGTTTTTTCTTCATTGAATTGGTCGGTGGTTGACCTCCACCTTGCTATGCACCCCAATTTGGGATGTATTCCATCTGTCTGGATTTTGGCGGTTGGTGACTGTTCACATTAAGTCATCAGGCTTTGTCCACAGGCTATTTACTTCATGCAGCATTTGCTTGGACCTGTCCCGCCCACAGCCATGACTCAGTCATGGGTACGGGATTGAAATAGACCAGGTGAGTGCTGCTAAGAGCAGTTCTGCTATTCATATGTGAGGCCGTATGGCACATTTTATAAAAATATTTTAGTGTAGGACTGCTTCAAATGAGATTTGCCGTGACGTGGCGAAGCAGCTCAGGAGGTTGCAATTTTTTGCCAAAAATCTCAAAATTTTTAAAATAAGTACAGTTTGGAATGTTTAGTGCCGCAGTGCACATTTGGTGCTGGCTTTTTGTTTTTTCTTCATTGAATTGGTCGGTGGTTGACCTCCACCTTGCTATGCACCCCAATTTGGGATGTATTCCATCTGTCTGGATTTTGGCGGTTGGTGACTGTTCACATTAAGTCATCAGGCTTTGTCCACAGGCTATTTACTTCATGCAGCATTTGCTTGGACCTGTCCCGCCCACAGCCATGACTCAGTCATGGGTACGGGATTGAAATAGACCAGGTGAGTGCTGCTAAGAGCAGTTCTGCTATTCATATGTGAGGCCGTATGGCACATTTTATAAAAATATTTTAGTGTAGGACTGCTTCAAATGAGATTTGCCGTGACGTGGCGAAGCAGCTCAGGAGGTTGCAATTTTTTGCCAAAAATCTCAAAATTTTTAAAATAAGTACAGTTTGGAATGTTTAGTGCCGCAGTGCACATTTGGTGCTGGCTTTTTGTTTTTTCTTCATTGAATTGGTCGGTGGTTGACCTCCACCTTGCTATGCACCCCAATTTGGGATGTATTCCATCTGTCTGGATTTTGGCGGTTGGTGACTGTTCACATTAAGTCATCAGGCTTTGTCCACAGGCTATTTACTTCATGCAGCATTTGCTTGGACCTGTCCCGCCCACAGCCATGACTCAGTCATGGGTACGGGATTGAAATAGACCAGGTGAGTGCTGCTAAGAGCAGTTCTGCTATTCATATGTGAGGCCGTATGGCACATTTTATAAAAATATTTTAGTGTAGGACTGCTTCAAATGAGATTTGCCGTGACGTGGCGAAGCAGCTCAGGAGGTTGCAATTTTTTGCCAAAAATCTCAAAATTTTTAAAATAAGTACAGTTTGGAATGTTTAGTGCCGCAGTGCACATTTGGTGCTGGCTTTTTGTTTTTTCTTCATTGAATTGGTCGGTGGTTGACCTCCACCTTGCTATGCACCCCAATTTGGGATGTATTCCATCTGTCTGGATTTTGGCGGTTGGTGACTGTTCACATTAAGTCATCAGGCTTTGTCCACAGGCTATTTACTTCATGCAGCATTTGCTTGGACCTGTCCCGCCCACAGCCATGACTCAGTCATGGGTACGGGATTGAAATAGACCAGGTGAGTGCTGCTAAGAGCAGTTCTGCTATTCATATGTGAGGCCGTATGGCACATTTTATAAAAATATTTTAGTGTAGGACTGCTTCAAATGAGATTTGCCGTGACGTGGCGAAGCAGCTCAGGAGGTTGCAATTTTTTGCCAAAAATCTCAAAATTTTTAAAATAAGTACAGTTTGGAATGTTTAGTGCCGCAGTGCACATTTGGTGCTGGCTTTTTGTTTTTTCTTCATTGAATTGGTCGGTGGTTGACCTCCACCTTGCTATGCACCCCAATTTGGGATGTATTCCATCTGTCTGGATTTTGGCGGTTGGTGACTGTTCACATTAAGTCATCAGGCTTTGTCCACAGGCTATTTACTTCATGCAGCATTTGCTTGGACCTGTCCCGCCCACAGCCATGACTCAGTCATGGGTACGGGATTGAAATAGACCAGGTGAGTGCTGCTAAGAGCAGTTCTGCTATTCATATGTGAGGCCGTATGGCACATTTTATAAAAATATTTTAGTGTAGGACTGCTTCAAATGAGATTTGCCGTGACGTGGCGAAGCAGCTCAGGAGGTTGCAATTTTTTGCCAAAAATCTCAAAATTTTTAAAATAAGTACAGTTTGGAATGTTTAGTGCCGCAGTGCACATTTGGTGCTGGCTTTTTGTTTTTTCTTCATTGAATTGGTCGGTGGTTGACCTCCACCTTGCTATGCACCCCAATTTGGGATGTATTCCATCTGTCTGGATTTTGGCGGTTGGTGACTGTTCACATTAAGTCATCAGGCTTTGTCCACAGGCTATTTACTTCATGCAGCATTTGCTTGGACCTGTCCCGCCCACAGCCATGACTCAGTCATGGGTACGGGATTGAAATAGACCAGGTGAGTGCTGCTAAGAGCAGTTCTGCTATTCATATGTGAGGCCGTATGGCACATTTTATAAAAATATTTTAGTGTAGGACTGCTTCAAATGAGATTTGCCGTGACGTGGCGAAGCAGCTCAGGAGGTTGCAATTTTTTGCCAAAAATCTCAAAATTTTTAAAATAAGTACAGTTTGGAATGTTTAGTGCCGCAGTGCACATTTGGTGCTGGCTTTTTGTTTTTTCTAGCTGTGAAGTGTACAACTGGGGCACAACTGCTGCCACTGAATGGGTGGGTGTGTGGGGCCCAATTTTTGGAAAAAAAGGAGACTCCGCTTGGAGTAACCCTTGCTTGCTGTGTTTTTAAAAGAAGCCAAGATGAACAGAGCTGGGATCAGGAAAGACTTTGCTACCTACCCCGGTGTCATCCTGGGGACGGATAAGAATGGCGTATTTTCGAATGTGCTTGATGCAAATCTAGCTGTGAAGTGTACAACTGGGGCACAACTGCTGCCACTGAATGGGTGGGTGTGTGGGGCCCAATTTTTGGAAAAAAAGGAGACTCCGCTTGGAGTAACCCTTGCTTGCTGTGTTTTTAAAAGAAGCCAAGATGAACAGAGCTGGGATCAGGAAAGACTTTGCTACCTACCCCGGTGTCATCCTGGGGACGGTTAAGAATAGCGTATTTTTGAATGTGCTTGATGCAAATCTAGCTGTGAAGTGTACAACTGGGGCACAACTGCTGCCACTGAAGGGGTGGGTGTGTGTGGGGCCCAATTTTTGGAAAAAAGGGAGACTCCGCTTGGAGTAACCCTTGCTTACATTGTTTTTAAAAGAAGCCAAGATGAACAAGTCATGGTTCAGCAAAGACTTTGCTACCTACCCCGGTGTCATCCTGGGGACGGTTAATTATGGCGTATTTTTGAATGTGCTTGATGCAAATCAAAACATCCTGTTTGCAACTAGGGCCCAAGTGCTGCCACTGATGGGGTGGGTGTCTGTGTGGCCCAATTTTTGGAAAAAAGGGAGACTCCGCTTGGAGTAACCCTTGCTTGCTGTGTTTTTAAAAGAAGCCAAGATGAACAGAGCTGGGATCAGGAAAGACTTTGCTACCTACCCCGGTGTCATCCTGGGGACGGATAAGAATGGCGTATTTTGGAATGTGCTTGATGCAAATATAGCTGTGAAGTGTATAACTAGGGCACAAGTGCTGCCACTGAATGGGTGGGTGTGTGGGGCCCAATTTTTGGAAAAAAAGGGAGACTCCGCTTGGAGTAACCCTTGCTTGCTGTGTTTTTAAAAGAAGCCAAGATGAACAGAGCTGGGATCAGGAAAGACTTTGCTACCTACCCCGGTGTCATCCTGGGGACGGATAAGAATGGCGTATTTTTGAATGTGCTTGATGCAAATCTAGCTGTGAATTGTACAACTGGGGCCTAAGTGCTGCCACTGAATGGGTGGGTGGGTATGTGGCCCAATTTTTGGAAAAAAAGGGAGACTATGCTTGGAGTCACCTTGCGGTGTTTTACATGATTTTAGAATGGCGTGCCATGCCTATATCTGTGTGTCCTCCTCTTTTTCCTTGTCCAGCTGTTTTGTTTTCGCATGAGTATATGTCCTTGTCACTTTCCAATGTGTTTGAGTTGTTTGTCACCTTTAGGACACCTTTGAGGGTGTTTTCTAGGTGTTTTTCTGTGTTTGTGATTGCCTGCCATTGTTTCCTATGCAGTTCGAGTTCGGTTCGTCGAACGTTCGACGAACCGAACTCGAACGGGAGGTCCGTTCGGCGAACCAACCTCGAGCCGAACCGCGACCGGTTCGCTCATCTCTACTCAAGAGTGCAAAGTAGCCAAATGAAACTTTTACTGGATTTCCACTTATTTTATCAAATCTCATCTCTACCACACAGGACAAGTTTGCATCTGTTATAGTTTTGGAGAAAATTGTGGTCATTTCATTTATGCCCGAAATGTGCTCAGATTGCTTTTATGTTGCATTTGGCACATGGTGACGATTATCTCGAGAGTGCAAAGTAGCCAAATGAAAGTTTTACTGGATTTCCACTTATTGTATCAAATCTCATCTCTACCACACAGGACAAGTATGCATCTGTTATAGTTTTGGAGAAAATTGTGGTCATTTCATTTATGCGCGAAATGTGCTCAGATTGCTTTTATATTGCATTTGGCACATGGTGACGATTATCTCGAGAGTGCAAAGTAGCCAAATGAAACTTTTACTGGATTTCCACTTATTTTATCAAATCTCATCTCCACCACACAGGACAAGTTTGCATCTGTTATAGTTTTGGAGAAAATTGTGGTCATTTCATTTTTGCGCGAAAAGTGCTCAGATTGCTTTTATATTGCATTTGGCACATGGTGACGATTATCTCGAGAGTGCAAAGTAGCCAAATGAAACGTTTACTGGATTTCCACTTATTTTATCAAATCTCATCTCCACCACACAGGACAAGTTTGCATCTGTTATAGTTTTGGAGAAAATTGTGGTCATTTCATTTATGCGCGAAATGTGCTCAGATTGCTTTTATATTGCATTTGGCACATGGTGACGATTATCTCGAGAGTGCAAAGTAGCCAAATGAAACTTTTACTGGATTTCCACTTATTTTATCAAATCTCATCTCCACCACACAGGACAAGTTTGCATCTGTTATAGTTTTAGAGAAAATTGTGGTCATTTCATTTATGCGCGAAATGTGCTCAGATTGCTTTTATATTGCATTTGGCACATGGTGACAATTATCTCGAGAGTGCAAAGTAGCCAAATGAAACTTTTACTGGATTTCCACTTATTTTATCAAATCTCATCTCCACCACACAGGACAAGTTTGCATCTGTTATAGTTTTGGAGAAAATTGTGGTCATTTCATTTATGCGCGAAATGTGCTCAGATTGCTTTTCATTGCATTTGGCACATGGTGACAATTATCTCGAGAGTGCAAAGTAGCCAAATGAAACTTTTACTGGATTTCCACTTATTTTATGAAATCTCATCTCCACCACACAGGACAAGTTTGCATCTGTTATAGTTTTGGAGAAAATTGTGGTCATTTCATTTATGCGCGAAATGTGCTCAGATTGCTTTTATATTGCATTTGGCACATGGTGACGATTATCTCGAGAGTGCAAAGTAGCCAAATGAAACTTTTACTGGATTTCCACTTATTTTATCAAATCTCATCTCCACCACACAGGACAAGTTTGCATCTGTTATAGTTTTGGAGAAAATTGTGGTCATTTCATTTATGCGCAAAATGTGCTCAGATTGCTTTTATATTGCATTTGGCACATGGTGACGATTATCTCGAGAGTGCAAAGTAGCCAAATGAAACTTTTACTGGATTTCCACTTATTTTATCAAATCTCATCTCCACCACACAGGACAAGTTTGCATCTGTTATAGTTTTGGAGAAAATTGTGGTCATTTCATTTATGCGCGAAATGTGCTCAGATTGCTTTTATATTGCATTTGGCATCTGGTGACGATTATCTCGAGAGTGCAAAGTAGCCAAATGAAACTTTTACTGGATTTCCACTTATTTTATCAAATCTCATCTCCACCACACAGGACAAGTTTGCATCTGTTATAGTTTTGGAGAAAATTGTGGTCATTTCATTTATGCGCGAAATGTGCTCAGATTGCTTTTATATTGCATTTGGCACATGGTGACGATTATCTCGAGAGTGCAAAGTAGCCAAATGAAACTTTTACTGGATTTCCACTTATTTTATCAAATCTCATCTCCACCACACAGGACAAGTTTGCATCTGTTATAGTTTTGGAGAAAATTGTGGTCATTTCATTTATGCGCGAAATGTGCTCAGATTGCTTTTATATTGCATTTGGCACATGGTGACGATTATCTCGAGAGTGCAAAGTAGCCAAATGAAACTTTTACTGGATTTCCACTTATTTTATCAAATCTCATCTCCACCACACAGGACAAGTTTGCATCTGTTATAGTTTTGGAGAAAATTGTGGTCATTTCATTTATGCGCGAAATGTGCTCAGATTGCTTTTATATTGCATTTGGCACATGGTGACGATTATCTCGAGAGTGCAAAGTAGCCAAATGAAACTTTTACTGGATTTCCACTTATTTTATCAAATCTCATCTCCACCACACAGGACAAGTTTGCATCTGTTATAGTTTTGGAGAAAATTGTGGTCATTTCATTTATGCGCGAAATGTGCTCAGATTGCTTTTATATTGCATTTGGCACATGGTGACGATTATCTCGAGAGTGCAAAGTAGCCAAATGAAACATTTACTGGATTTCCACTTATTTTATCAAATCTCATCTCCACCACACAGGACAAGTTTGCATCTGTTATAGTTTTAGAGAAAATTGTGGTCATTTCATTTATGCGCGAAATGTGCTCAGATTGCTTTTATATTGCATTTGGCACATGGTGACGATTATCTCGAGAGTGCAAAGTAGCCAAATGAAACTTTTACTGGATTTCCACTTATTTTATCAAATCTCATCTCCACCACACAGGACAAGTTTGCATCTGTTATAGTTTTGGAGAAAATTGTGGTCATTTCATTTATGCGCGAAATGTGCTCAGATTGCTTTTTATTGCATTTGGCACATGGTGACAATTATCTCGAGAGTGCAAAGTAGCCAAATGAAACTTTTACTGGATTTCCACTTATTTTATGAAATCTCATCTCCACCACACAGGACAAGTTTGCATCTGTTATAGTTTTGGAGAAAATTGTGGTCATTTCATTTATGCGCGAAATGTGCTCAGATTGCTTTTATATTGCATTTGGCACATGGTGACGATTATCTCGAGAGTGCAAAGTAGCCAAATGAAACTTTTACTGGATTTCCACTTATTTTATCAAATCTCATCTCCACCACACAGGACAAGTTTGCATCTGTTATAGTTTTGGAGAAAATTGTGGTCATTTCATTTATGCGCGAAATGTGCTCAGATTGCTTTTATATTGCATTTGGCACATGGTGACGATTATCTCGAGAGTGCAAAGTAGCCAAATGAAACTTTTACTGGATTTCCACTTATTTTATCAAATCTCATCTCCACCACACAGGACAAGTTTGCATCTGTTATAGTTTTGGAGAAAATTGTGGTCATTTCATTTATGCGCGAAATGTGCTCAGATTGCTTTTATATTGCATTTGGCACATGGTGACGATTATCTCGAGAGTGCAAAGTAGCCAAATGAAACTTTTACTGGATTTCCACTTATTTTATCAAATCTCATCTCCACCACACAGGACAAGTTTGCATCTGTTATAGTTTTGGAGAAAATTGTGGTCATTTCATTTATGCGCGAAATGTGCACAGATTGCTTTTATATTGCATTTGGCACATGGTGACGATTATCTCGAGAGTGCAAAGTAGCCAAATGAAACTTTTACTGGATTTCCACTTATTTTATCAAATCTCATCTCCACCACACAGGACAAGTTTGCATCTGTTATAGTTTTGGAGAAAATTGTGGTCATTTCATTTATGCGCGAAATGTGCTCAGATTGCTTTTATATTGCATTTGGCACATTGTGACAATTATCTCGAGAGTGCAAAGTAGCCAAATTAAACTTTTACTGGATTTCCACTTATTTTATCAAATCTCATCTCCACCACACAGGACAAGTTTGCATCTGTTATAGTTTTAGAGAAAATTGTGGTCATTTCATTTATGCGCGAAATGTGCTCAGATTGCTTTTATATTGCATTTGGCACATGGTGACGATTATCTCGAGAGTGCAAAGTAGCCAAATGAAACTTTTACTGGATTTCCACTTATTTTATCAAATCTCATCTCCACCACACAGGACAAGTTTGCATCTGTTATAGTTTTGGAGAAAATTGTGGTCATTTCATTTATGCGCGAAATGTGCTCAGATTGCTTTTCATTGCATTTGGCACATGGTGACAATTATCTCGAGAGTGCAAAGTAGCCAAATGAAACTTTTACTGGATTTCCACTTATTTTATGAAATCTCATCTCCACCACACAGGACAAGTTTGCATCTGTTATAGTTTTGGAGAAAATTGTGGTCATTTCATTTATGCGCGAAATGTGCTCAGATTGCTTTTATATTGCATTTGGCACATGGTGACGATTATCTCGAGAGTGCAAAGTAGCCAAATGAAACTTTTACTGGATTTCCACTTATTTTATCAAATCTCATCTCCACCACACAGGACAAGTTTGCATCTGTTATAGTTTTGGAGAAAATTGTGGTCATTTCATTTATGCGCGAAATGTGCTCAGATTGCTTTTATATTGCATTTGGCACATGGTGACGATTATCTCGAGAGTGCAAAGTAGCCAAATGAAACTTTTACTGGATTTCCACTTATTTTATCAAATCTCATCTCCACCACACAGGACAAGTTTGCATCTGTTATAGTTTTGGAGAAAATTGTGGTCATTTCATTTATGCGCGAAATGTGCTCAGATTGCTTTTATATTGCATTTGGCACATGGTGACGATTATCTCGAGAGTGCAAAGTAGCCAAATGAAACTTTTACTGGATTTCCACTTATTTTATCAAATCTCATCTCCACCACACAGGACAAGTTTGCATCTGTTATAGTTTTGGAGAAAATTGTGGTCATTTCATTTATGCGCGAAATGTGCTCAGATTGCTTTTATATTGCATTTGGCACATGGTGACGATTATCTCGAGAGTGCAAAGTAGCCAAATGAAACTTTTACTGGATTTCCACTTATTTTATCAAATCTCATCTCCACCACACAGGACAAGTTTGCATCTGTTATAGTTTTGGAGAAAATTGTGGTCATTTCATTTATGCGCGAAATGTGCTCAGATTGCTTTTATATTGCATTTGGCACATGGTGACGATTATCTCGAGAGTGCAAAGTAGCCAAATGAAACTTTTACTGGATTTCCACTTATTTTATCAAATCTCATCTCCACCACACAGGACAAGTTTGCATCTGTTATAGTTTTGGAGAAAATTGTGGTCATTTCATTTATGCGCGAAATGTGCTCAGATTGCTTTTATATTGCATTTGGCACATGGTGACGATTATCTCGAGAGTGCAAAGTAGCCAAATGAAACTTTTACTGGATTTCCACTTATTTTATCAAATCTCATCTCCACCACACAGGACAAGTTTGCATCTGTTATAGTTTTGGAGAAAATTGTGGTCATTTCATTTATGCGCGAAATGTGCTCAGATTGCTTTTATATTGCATTTGGCATCTGGTGACGATTATCTCGAGAGTGCAAAGTAGCCAAATGAAACTTTTACTGGATTTCCACTTATTTTATCAAATCTCATCTCCACCACACAGGACAAGTTTGCATCTGTTATAGTTTTGGAGAAAATTGTGGTCATTTCATTTATGCGCGAAATGTGCTCAGATTGCTTTTATATTGCATTTGGCACATGGTGACGATTATCTCGAGAGTGCAAAGTAGCCAAATGAAACTTTTACTGGATTTCCACTTATTTTATCAAATCTCATCTCCACCACACAGGACAAGTTTGCATCTGTTATAGTTTTGGAGAAAATTGTGGTCATTTCATTTATGCGCGAAATGTGCTCAGATTGCTTTTATATTGCATTTGGCACATGGTGACGATTATCTCGAGAGTGCAAAGTAGCCAAATGAAACTTTTACTGGATTTCCACTTATTTTATCAAATCTCATCTCCACCACACAGGACAAGTTTGCATCTGTTATAGTTTTGGAGAAAATTGTGGTCATTTCATTTATGCGCGAAATGTGCTCAGATTGCTTTTATATTGCATTTGGCATCTGGTGACGATTATCTCGAGAGTGCAAAGTAGCCAAATGAAACTTTTACTGGATTTCCACTTATTTTATCAAATCTCATCTCCACCACACAGGACAAGTTTGCATCTGTTATAGTTTTGGAGAAAATTGTGGTCATTTCATTTATGCGCGAAATGTGCTCAGATTGCTTTTATATTGCATTTGGCACATGGTGACGATTATCTCGAGAGTGCAAAGTAGCCAAATGAAACTTTTACTGGATTTCCACTTATTTTATCAAATCTCATCTCCACCACACAGGACAAGTTTGCATCTGTTATAGTTTTGGAGAAAATTGTGGTCATTTCATTTATGCGCGAAATGTGCTCAGATTGCTTTTATATTGCATTTGGCACATGGTGACGATTATCTCGAGAGTGCAAAGTAGCCAAATGAAACTTTTACTGGATTTCCACTTATTTTATCAAATCTCATCTCCACCACACAGGACAAGTTTGCATCTGTTATAGTTTTGGAGAAAATTGTGGTCATTTCATTTATGCGCGAAATGTGCTCAGATTGCTTTTATATTGCATTTGGCACATTGTGACAATTATCTCGAGAGTGCAAAGTAGCCAAATTAAACTTTTACTGGATTTCCACTTATTTTATCAAATCTCATCTCCACCACACAGGACAAGTTTGCATCTGTTATAGTTTTAGAGAAAATTGTGGTCATTTCATTTATGCGCGAAATGTGCTCAGATTGCTTTTATATTGCATTTGGCACATGGTGACGATTATCTCGAGAGTGCAAAGTAGCCAAATGAAACTTTTACTGGATTTCCACTTATTTTATCAAATCTCATCTCCACCACACAGGACAAGTTTGCATCTGTTATAGTTTTGGAGAAAATTGTGGTCATTTCATTTATGCGCGAAATGTGCTCAGATTGCTTTTCATTGCATTTGGCACATGGTGACAATTATCTCGAGAGTGCAAAGTAGCCAAATGAAACTTTTACTGGATTTCCACTTATTTTATGAAATCTCATCTCCACCACACAGGACAAGTTTGCATCTGTTATAGTTTTGGAGAAAATTGTGGTCATTTCATTTATGCGCGAAATGTGCTCAGATTGCTTTTATATTGCATTTGGCACATGGTGACGATTATCTCGAGAGTGCAAAGTAGCCAAATGAAACTTTTACTGGATTTCCACTTATTTTATCAAATCTCATCTCCACCACACAGGACAAGTTTGCATCTGTTATAGTTTTGGAGAAAATTGTGGTCATTTCATTTATGCGCGAAATGTGCTCAGATTGCTTTTATATTGCATTTGGCACATGGTGACGATTATCTCGAGAGTGCAAAGTAGCCAAATGAAACTTTTACTGGATTTCCACTTATTTTATCAAATCTCATCTCCACCACACAGGACAAGTTTGCATCTGTTATAGTTTTGGAGAAAATTGTGGTCATTTCATTTATGCGCGAAATGTGCTCAGATTGCTTTTATATTGCATTTGGCACATGGTGACGATTATCTCGAGAGTGCAAAGTAGTCAAATGAAACTTTTACTGGATTTCCACTTATTTTATCAAATCTCATCTCCACCACACAGGACAAGTTTGCATCTGTTATAGTTTTGGAGAAAATTGTGGTCATTTCATTTATGCGCGAAATGTGCTCAGATTGCTTTTATATTGCATTTGGCACATGGTGACGATTATCTCGAGAGTGCAAAGTAGCCAAATGAAACTTTTACTGGATTTCCACTTATTTTATCAAATCTCATCTCCACCACACAGGACAAGTTTGCATCTGTTATAGTTTTGGAGAAAATTGTGGTCATTTCATTTATGCGCGAAATGTGCTCAGATTGCTTTTATATTGCATTTGGCACATGGTGACGATTATCTCGAGAGTGCAAAGTAGCCAAATGAAACTTTTACTGGATTTCCACTTATTTTATCAAATCTCATCTCCACCACACAGGACAAGTTTGCATCTGTTATAGTTTTGGAGAAAATTGTGGTCATTTCATTTATGCGCGAAATGTGCTCAGATTGCTTTTATATTGCATTTGGCACATGGTGACGATTATCTCGAGAGTGCAAAGTAGCCAAATGAAACATTTACTGGATTTCCACTTATTTTATCAAATCTCATCTCCACCACACAGGACAAGTTTGCATCTGTTATAGTTTTAGAGAAAATTGTGGTCATTTCATTTATGCGCGAAATGTGCTCAGATTGCTTTTATATTGCATTTGGCACATGGTGACGATTATCTCGAGAGTGCAAAGTAGCCAAATGAAACTTTTACTGGATTTCCACTTATTTTATCAAATCTCATCTCCACCACACAGGACAAGTTTGCATCTGTTATAGTTTTGGAGAAAATTGTGGTCATTTCATTTATGCGCGAAATGTGCTCAGATTGCTTTTTATTGCATTTGGCACATGGTGACAATTATCTCGAGAGTGCAAAGTAGCCAAATGAAACTTTTACTGGATTTCCACTTATTTTATGAAATCTCATCTCCACCACACAGGACAAGTTTGCATCTGTTATAGTTTTGGAGAAAATTGTGGTCATTTCATTTATGCGCGAAATGTGCTCAGATTGCTTTTATATTGCATTTGGCACATGGTGACGATTATCTCGAGAGTGCAAAGTAGCCAAATGAAACTTTTACTGGATTTCCACTTATTTTATCAAATTTCATCTCCACCACACAGGACAAGTTTGCATCTGTTATAGTTTTGGAGAAAATTGTGGTCATTTCATTTATGCGCGAAATGTGCTCAGATTGCTTTTATATTGCATTTGGCACATGGTGACGATTATCTCGAGAGTGCAAAGTAGCCAAATGAAACTTTTACTGGATTTCCACTTATTTTATCAAATCTCATCTCCACCACACAGGACAAGTTTGCATCTGTTATAGTTTTGGAGAAAATTGTGGTCATTTCATTTATGCGCGAAATGTGCTCAGATTGCTTTTATATTGCATTTGGCATCTGGTGACGATTATCTCGAGAGTGCAAAGTAGCCAAATGAAACTTTTACTGGATTTCCACTTATTTTATCAAATCTCATCTCCACCACACAGGACAAGTTTGCATCTGTTATAGTTTTGGAGAAAATTGTGGTCATTTCATTTATGCGCGAAATGTGCTCAGATTGCTTTTATATTGCATTTGGCACATGGTGACGATTATCTCGAGAGTGCAAAGTAGCCAAATGAAACTTTTACTGGATTTCCACTTATTTTATCAAATCTCATCTCCACCACACAGGACAAGTTTGCATCTGTTATAGTTTTGGAGAAAATTGTGGTCATTTCATTTATGCGCGAAATGTGCTCAGATTGCTTTTATATTGCATTTGGCACATGGTGATGATTATCTCGAGAGTGCAAAGTAGCCAAATGAAACTTTTACTGGATTTCCACTTATTTTATCAAATCTCATCTCCACCACACAGGACAAGTTTGCATCTGTTATAGTTTTGGAGAAAATTGTGGTCATTTCATTTATGCGCGAAATGTGCTCAGATTGCTTTTATATTGCATTTGGCACATTGTGACAATTATCTCGAGAGTGCAAAGTAGCCAAATTAAACTTTTACTGGATTTCCACTTATTTTATCAAATCTCATCTCCACCACACAGGACAAGTTTGCATCTGTTATAGTTTTGGAGAAAATTGTGGTCATTTCATTTATGCGCGAAATGTGCTCAGATTGCTTTTATATTGCATTTGGCACATGGTGACGATTATCTCAAGAGTGCAAAGTAGCCAAATGAAACTTTTACTTGATTTCCACTTATTTTATCAAATCTCATCTCTACCACACAGGACAGGTTTGCATCTGTTATAGTTTTGGAGAAAATTGTGGTCATTTCATTTATGCGCGAAATGTGCTCAGATTGCTTTTATATTGCATTTGGCACATGGTGACGATTATCTCCAGAGTGCAAAGTAGCCAAATGAAACTTTTACTGGATTTCCACTTATTGTATCAAATCTCATCTCCACCACACAGGACAAGTTTGCATCTGTTATAGTTTTGGAGAAAATTGTGGTCATTTCATTTATGCGCGAAATGTGCTCAGATTGCTTTTATATTGCATTTGTCACATGGTGACGATTATCTCGAGAGTGCAAAGTAGCCAAATGAAACTTTTACTGGATTTCCACTTATTTTATCAAATCTCATCTCCACCACACAGGACAAGTTTGCATCTGTTATAGTTTTGGAGAAAATTGTGGTCATTTCATTTATGCGTGAAATGTGCTCAGATTGCTTTTATATTGCATTTGGCACATGGTGACGATTATCTCGAGAGTGCAAAGAAGCCAAATGAAACTTTTACTGGATTTCCACTTATTTTATCAAATCTCATCTCCACCACACAGGACAAGTTTGCATCTGTTATAGTTTTGGAGAAAATTGTGGTCATTTCATTTATGCGCGAAATGTGCTCAGATTGCTTTTATGTTGCATTTGGCACATGGTGACGATTATCTCGAGAGTGCAAAGTAGCCAAATGAAACTTTTACTGGATTTCCACTTATTTTTATCAAATCTCATCTCCACCACACAGGACAAGTTTGCATCTGTTATAGTTTTGGAGAATATTGTGGTCATTTCATTTATGCGCGAAATGTGCTCAGATTGCTTTTATATTGCATTTGGCACATGGTGACGATTATCTCGAGAGTGCAAAGTAGCCAAATGAAACTTTTACTGGATTTCCACTTATTTTATCAAATCTCATCTCCACCACACAGGACAAGTTTGCATCTGTTATAGTTTTGGAGAAAATTGTGGTCATTTCATTTATGCGCGAAATGTGCTCAGATTGCTTTTTATTGCATTTGGCACATGGTAACAATTATCTCGAGAGTGCAAAGTAGCCAAATGAAACTTTTACTGGATTTCCACTTATTTTATGAAATCTCATCTCCACCACACAGGACAAGTTTGCATCTGTTATAGTTTTGGAGAAAATTGTGGTCATTTCATTTATGCGCGAAATGTGCTCAGATTGCTTTTATATTGCATTTGGCACATGGTGACGATTATCTCGAGAGTGCAAAGTAGCCAAATGAAACTTTTACTGGATTTCCACTTATTTTATCAAATCTCATCTCCACCACACAGGACAAGTTTGCATCTGTTATAGTTTTGGAGAAAATTGTGGTCATTTCATTTATGCGCGAAATGTGCTCAGATTGCTTTTATATTGCATTTGGCACATGGTGACGATTATCTCGAGAGTGCAAAGAAGCCAAATGAAACTTTTACTGGATTTCCACTTATTTTATCAAATCTCATCTCCACCACACAGGACAAGTTTGCATCTGTTATAGTTTTGGAGAAAATTGTGGTCATTTCATTTATGCGTGAAATGTGCTCAGATTGCTTTTATATTGCATTTGGCACATGGTGACGATTATCTCGAGAGTGCAAAGAAGCCAAATGAAACTTTTACTGGATTTCCACTTATTTTATCAAATCTCATCTCCACCACACAGGACAAGTTTGCATCTGTTATAGTTTTGGAGAAAATTGTGGTCATTTCATTTATGCGCGAAATGTGCTCAGATTGCTTTTATGTTGCATTTGGCACATGGTGACAATTATCTCGAGAGTGCAAAGTAGCCAAATGAAAGTTTTACTGGATTTCCACTTATTTTATCAAATTTCATCTCTACCACACAGGACAAGTTTGCATCTGTTATCGTTTTGGAGAAAATTGTGGTCATTTCATTTATGCGCGAAATGTGCTCAGATTGCTTTTATATTGCATTTGGCACATGGTGACGATTATCTCGAGAGTGCAAAGTAGCCAAATGAAACTTTTACTGGATTTCCACTTATTTTATCAAATCTCAATTCCACCACACAGGACAAGTTTGCATCTGTTATAGTTTTGGAGAAAATTGTGGTCATTTCATTTTTGCGCGAAAAGTGCTCAGATTGCTTTTATATTGCATTTGGCACATGGTGACGATTATCTCGAGAGTGCAAAGTAGCCAAATGAAACTTTTACTGGATTTCCACTTATTTTATCAAATCTCATCTCCACCACACAGGACAAGTTTGCATCTGTTATAGTTTTGGAGAAAATTGTGGTCATTTCATTTATGCGCGAAATGTGCTCAGATTGCTTTTATATTGCATTTGGCACATGGTGACGATTATCTCAAGAGTGCAAAGTAGCCAAATGAAACTTTTACTGGATTTCCACTTATTTTATCAAATCTCATCTCCACCACACAAGACAAGTTTGCATCTGTTATAGTTTTGGAGAAAATTGTGGTCATTTCATTTATGCGCGAAATGTGCTCAGATTGCTTTTATATTGCATTTGGCACATGGTGACGATTATCTCGAGAGTGCAAAGTAGCCAAATGAAACTTTTACTGGATTTCCACTTATTTTATCAAATCTCATCTCCACCACACAGGACAAGTTTGCATCTGTTATAGTTTTGGAGAAAATTGTGGTCATTTCATTTATGCGCGAAATGTGCTCAGATTGCTTTTATATTGCATTTGGCACATGGTGACGATTATCTCGAGAGTGCAAAGTAGCCAAATGAAACTTTTACTGGATTTCCACTTATTTTATCAAATCTCATCTCCACCACACAGGACAAGTTTGCATCTGTTATAGTTTTGGAGAAAATTGTGGTCATTTCATTTATGCGTGAAATGTGCTCAGATTGCTTTTATATTGCATTTGGCACATGGTGACGATTATCTCGAGAGTGAAAAGTAGCCAAATGAAACTTTTACTGGATTTCCACTTATTGTATCAAATCTCATCTCCACCACACAGGACAAGTTTGCATCTGTTATAGTTTTGGAGAAAATTGTGGTCATTTCATTTATGCGCGAAATGTGCTCAGATTGCTTTTATATTGCATTTGGCACATGGTGACGATTATCTCGAGAGTGCAAAGAAGCCAAATGAAACTTTTACTGGATTTCCACTTATTTTATCAAATCTCATCTCCACCACACAGGACAAGTTTGCATCTGTTATAGTTTTGGAGAAAATTGTGGTCATTTCATTTATGCGTGAAATGTGCTCAGATTGCTTTTATATTGCATTTGGCACATGGTGACGATTATCTCGAGAGTGCAAAGAAGCCAAATGAAACTTTTACTGGATTTCCACTTATTTTATCAAATCTCATCTCCACCACACAGGACAAGTTTGCATCTGTTATAGATTTGGAGAAAATTGTGGTCATTTCATTTATGCGCGAAATGTGCTCAGATTGCTTTTATGTTGCATTTGGCACATGGTGACAATTATCTCGAGAGTGCAAAGTAGCCAAATGAAAGTTTTACTGGATTTCCACTTATTTTATCAAATTTCATCTCTACCACACAGGACAAGTTTGCATCTGTTATCGTTTTGGAGAAAATTGTGGTCATTTCATTTATGCGCGAAATGTGCTCAGATTGCTTTTATATTGCATTTGGCACATGGTGACGATTATCTCGAGAGTGCAAAGTAGCCAAATGAAACTTTTACTGGATTTCCACTTATTTTATCAAATCTCAATTCCACCACACAGGACAAGTTTGCATCTGTTATAGTTTTGGAGAAAATTGTGGTCATTTCATTTTTGCGCGAAAAGTGCTCAGATTGCTTTTATATTGCATTTGGCACATGGTGACGATTATCTCGAGAGTGCAAAGTAGCCAAATGAAACGTTTACTGGATTTCCACTTATTTTATCAAATCTCATCTCCACCACACAGGACAAGTTTGCATCTGTTATAGTTTTGGAGAAAATTGTGGTCATTTCATTTATGCGCGAAATGTGCTCAGATTGCTTTTATATTGCATTTGGCACATGGTGACGATTATCTCAAGAGTGCAAAGTAGCCAAATGAAACTTTTACTGGATTTCCACTTATTTTATCAAATCTCATCTCCACCACACAAGACAAGTTTGCATCTGTTATAGTTTTGGAGAAAATTGTGGTCATTTCATTTATGCGCGAAATGTGCTCAGATTGCTTTTATATTGCATTTGGCACATGGTGACGATTATCTCGAGAGTGCAAAGTAGCCAAATGAAACTTTTACTGGATTTCCACTTATTTTATCAAATCTCATCTCCACCACACAGGACAAGTTTGCATCTGTTATAGTTTTGGAGAAAATTGTGGTCATTTCATTTATGCGCGAAATGTGCTCAGATTGCTTTTATATTGCATTTGGCACATGGTGACGATTATCTCGAGAGTGCAAAGTAGCCAAATGAAACTTTTACTGGATTTCCACTTATTTTATCAAATCTCATCTCCACCACACAGGACAAGTTTGCATCTGTTATAGTTTTGGAGAAAATTGTGGTCATTTCATTTATGCGTGAAATGTGCTCAGATTGCTTTTATATTGCATTTGGCACATGGTGACGATTATCTCGAGAGTGCAAAGAAGCCAAATGAAACTTTTACTTTATTTCCACTTATTTTATCAAATCTCATCTCCACCACACAGGACAAGTTTGCATCTGTTATAGTTTTGGAGAAAATTGTGGTCATTTCATTTATGCGCGAAATGTGCTCAGATTGCTTTTATGTTGCATTTGGCACATGGTGACAATTATCTCGAGAGTGCAAAGTAGCCAAATGAAAGTTTTACTGGATTTCCACTTATTTTATCAAATCTCATCTCTACCACACAGGACAAGTTTGCATCTGTTATAGTTTTGGAGAAAATTGTAATCATTTCATTTATGCGCGAAATGTGCTCAGATTGCTTTTATATTGCATTTGGCACATGGTGACGATTATCTCGAGAGTGCAAAGTAGCCAAATGAAACTTTTACTGGATTTCCACTTATTTTATCAAATCTCATCTCCACCACACAGGACAAGTTTGCATCTGTTATAGTTTTGGAGAAAATTGTGGTCATTTCATTTATGCGCGAAATGTGCTCAGATTGCTTTTATATTGCATTTGGCACATGGTGACAATTATCTCGAGAGTACAAAGTAGCCAAATGAAACTTTTACTGGATTTCCACTTATTTTATCAAATCTCATCTCCACCACACAGGACAAGTTTGCATCTGTTATAGTTTTGGAGAAAATTGTGGTCATTTCATTTATGCGCGAAATGTGCTCAGATTGCTTTTATATTGCATTTGGCACATGGTGACGATTATCTCGAGAGTGCAAAGTAGCCAAATGAAACTTTTACTGGATTTCCACTTATTTTATCAAATCTCATCTCCACCACACAGGACAAGTTTGCATCTGTTATAGTTTTGGAGAAAATTGTGGTCATTTCATTTATGCGTGAAATGTGCTCAGATTGCTTTTATATTGCATTTGGCACATGGTGACGATTATCTCGAGAGTGCAAAGAAGCCAAATGAAACTTTTACTTTATTTCCACTTATTTTATCAAATCTCATCTCCACCACACAGGACAAGTTTGCATCTGTTATAGTTTTGGAGAAAATTGTGGTCATTTCATTTATGCGCGAAATGTGCTCAGATTGCTTTTATGTTGCATTTGGCACATGGTGACAATTATCTCGAGAGTGCAAAGTAGCCAAATGAAAGTTTTACTGGATTTCCACTTATTTTATCAAATCTCATCTCTACCACACAGGACAAGTTTGCATCTGTTATAGTTTTGGAGAAAATTGTAATCATTTCATTTATGCGCGAAATGTGCTCAGATTGCTTTTATATTGCATTTGGCACATGGTGACGATTATCTCGAGAGTGCAAAGTAGCCAAATGAAACTTACTGGATTTCCACTTATTTTATCAAATCTCATCTCCACCACACAGGACAAGTTTGCATCTGTTATAGTTTTGGAGAAAATTGTGGTCATTTCATTTATGCGCGAAATGTGCTCAGATTGCTTTTATATTGCATTTGGCACATGGTGACAATTATCTCTAGAGTACAAAGTAGCCAAATGAAACTTTTACTGGATTTCCACTTATTTTATCAAATCTCATCTCCACCACACAGGACAAGTTTGCATCTGTTATAGTTTTGGAGAAAATTGTGGTCATTTCATTTATGCGCGAAATGTGCTCAGATTGCTTTTATATTGCATTTGGCACATGGTGACGATTATCTCGAGAGTGCAAAGTAGCCAAATGAAACTTTTACTGGATTTCCACTTATTTTATCAAATCTCATCTCCACCACACAGGACAAGTTTGCATCTGTTATAGTTTTGGAGAAAATTGTGGTCATTTCATTTATGCGCGAAATGTGCTCAGATTGCTTTTATATTGCATTTGGCACATGGTGACGATTATCTCGAGAGTGCAAAGTAGCCAAATGAAACTTTTACTGGATTTCCACTTATTTTAGCAAATCTCATCTCCACCACACAGGACAAGTTTGCATCTGTTATAGTTTTGGAGAAAATTGTGGTCATTTCATTTATGCGCGAAATGTGCTCACATTGCTTTTATATTGCATTTGGCACATGGTGACGATTATCTCGAGAGTGCAAAGTAGCCAAATGAAACATTTACTATATTTCCACTTATTTTATCAAATCTCATCTCCACCACACAGGACAAGTTTGCATCTGTTATAGTTTTAGAGAAAATTGTGGTCATTTCATTTATGCGCGAAATGTGCTCAGATTGCTTTTATATTGCATTTGGCACATGGTGACGATTATCTCGAGAGTGCAAAGTAGCCAAATGAAACTTTTACTGGATTTCCACTTATTTTATCAAATCTCATCTCCACCACACAGGACAAGTTTGCATCTGTTATAGTTTTGGAGAAAATTGTGGTCATTTCATTTTTGCGCGAAAAGTGCTCAGATTGCTTTTATTTTGCATTTGGCACATGGTGACGATTATCTCGAGAGTGCAAAGTAGCCAAATGAAACGTTTACTGGATTTCCACTTATTTTATCAAATCTCATCTCCACCACACAGGACAAGTTTGCATCTGTTATAGTTTTGGAGAAAATTGTGGTCATTTCATTTATGCGCGAAATGTGCTCAGATTGCTTTTATATTGCATTTGGCACATGGTGACGATTATCTCGAGAGTGCAAAGTAGCCAAATGAAACTTTTACTGGATTTCCACTTATTTTATCAAATCTCATCTCCACCACACAGGACAAGTTTGCATCTGTTATAGTTTTGGAGAAAATTATGGTCATTTCATTTATGCGCGAAATGTGCTCAGATTGCTTTTATATTGCATTTGGCACATCGTGACGATTATCTCGAGAGTGCAAAGTAGCCAAATGAAACTTTTACTGGATTTCCACTTATTTTATCAAATCTCATCTCCACCACACAGGACAAGTTTGCATCTGTTATAGTTTTGGAGAAAATTGTGGTCATTTCATTTATGCGCGAAATGTGCTCAGATTGCTTTTATATTGCATTTGGCACATGGTGACGATTATCTCGAGAATGCAAAGTAGCCAAATGAAACATTTACTGGATTTCCACTTATTTTATCAAATCTCATCTCCACCACACAGGACAAGTTTGCATCTGTTATAGTTTTAGAGAAAATTGTGGTCATTTCATTTATGCGCGAAATGTGCTCAGATTGCTTTTATATTGCATTTGGCACATGGTGACGATTATCTCGAGAGTGCAAAGTAGCCAAATGAAACTTTTACTGGATTTCCACTTATTTTATCAAATCTCATCTCCACCACACAGGACAAGTTTGCATCTGTTATAGTTTTGGAGAAAATTGTGGTCATTTCATTTATGCGCGAAATGTGCTCAGATTGCTTTTTTATTGCATTTGGCACATGGTGACAATTATCTCGCGAGTGCACAGTAGCCAAATGAAACTTTTACTGGATTTCCACTTATTTTATCAAATCTCATCTCCACCACACAGGACAAGTTTGCATCTGTTATAGTTTTCTAGAAAATTGTGGTCATTTCATTTATGCGCGAAATGTGCTCAGATTGCTTTTATATTGCATTTGGCACATGGTGACGATTATCTCGAGAGTGCAAAGTAGCCAAATGAAACTTTTACTGAATTTCCACTTATTTTATCAAATCTCATCTCCACCACACAGGACAAGTTTGCATCTGTTATAGTTTTGGAGAAAATTGTGGTCATTTCATTTATGCGTGAAATGTGCTCAGATTGCTTTTATATTGCATTTGGCACATGGTGACGATTATCTCGAGAGTGCAAAGTAGCCAAATGAAACTTTTACTGGATTTCCACTTATTTTACCAAATCTCATCTCCACCACACAGGACAAGTTTGCATCTGTTATAGTTTTGGAGAAAATTGTGGTCATTTCATTTATGCGCGAAATGTGCTCAGATTGCTTTTATATTGCATTTGGCACATGGTGACGATTATCTCGAGAGTGCAAAGTAGCCAAATGAAACTTTTACTGGATTTCCACTTATTTTTATCAAATCTCATCTCCACCACAAAGGACAAGTTTGCATCTGTTATAGTTTTGGAGAAAATTGTGGTCATTTCATTTATGCGCGAAATGTGCTCAGATTGCTTTTATATTGCATTTGGCACATGGTGACGATTATCTCGAGAGTGCAAAGTAGCCAAATGAAACTTTTACTGGATTTCCACTTATTTTATCAAATCTCATCTCCACCACACAGGACAAGTTTGCATCTGTTATAGTTTTGGAGAAAATTGTGGTCATTTCATTTTTGCGCGAAATGTGCTCAGATTGCTTTTATATTGCATTTGGCACATGGTGACGATTATCTCGAGAGTGCAAAGTAGCCAAATGAAACTTTTACTGGATTTCCACTTATTTTATCAAATCTCATCTCCACCACACAGGACAAGTTTGCATCTGTTATAGTTTTGGAGAAAATTGTGGTCATTTCATTTATGCGCGAAATGTGCTCAGATTGCTTTTATATTGCATTTGGCACATGGTGACGATTATCTCGAGAGTGCAAAGTAGCCAAATGAAACTTTTACTGGATTTCCACTTATTTTATCAAATCTCATCTCCACCACACAGGACAAGTTTGCATCTGTTATAGTTTTGGAGAAAATTGTGGTCATTTCATTTATGCGCGAAATGTGCTCAGATTGCTTTTATATTGCATTTGGCACATGGTGACAATTATCTCGAGAGTGCAAAGTAGCCAAATGAAACTTTTACTGGATTTCCACTTATTTTATCAAATCTCATCTCCACCACACAGGACAAGTTTGCATCTGTTATAGTTTTGGAGAAAATTGTGGTCATTTCATTTATGCGCGAAATGTGCTCAGATTGCTTTTATATTGCATTTGGCACATGATGACGATTATCTCAAGAGTGCAAAGTAGCCAAATGAAACTTTTACTGGATTTCCACTTATTTTATCAAATCTCATCTCTACCACACAGGACAAGTTTGCATCTGTTATAGTTTTGGAGAAAATTGTGGTCATTTCATTTATGCGCGAAATGTGCTCAGATTGCTTTTATATTGCATTTGGCACATGGTGACGATTATCTCGAGAGTGCAAAGTAGCCAAATTAAACTTTTACTGGATTTCCACTTATTTTTATCAAATCTCATCTCCACCACACAGGACAAGTTTGCATCTGTTAAAGTTTTGGAGAAAATTGTGGTCATTTCATTTATGCATGAAATGTGCTCAGATTGCTTTTATATTGCATTAGGCACATGGTGACGATTATCTCGAGAGTGCAAAGAAGCCAAATGAAACTTTTACTGGATTTAAACTTATTTTTATCAAATCTCATCTCCACCACACAGGACAAGTTTGCATCTGTTATAGTTTTGGAGAAAATTGTGGTCATTTCATTTATGCGCGAAATGTGCTCAGATTGCTTTTAAATTGCATTTGGCACATGGTGACGATTATCTCGAGAGTGCAAAGTAGCCAAATGAAACTTTTACTGGATTTCCACTTATTTTATCAAATCTCATCTCCACCACACAGGACAAGTTTGCATCTGTTATAGTTTTGGAGAAAATTGTGGTCATTTCATTTTTGCGCGAAATGTGCTCAGATTGCTTTTATATTGCATTTGGCACATGGTGACGATTATCTCGAGAGTGCAAAGTAGCCAAATGAAACTTTTACTGGATTTCCACTTATTTTATCAAATCTCATCTCCACCACACAGGACAAGTTTGCATCTGTTATAGTTTTGGAGAAAATTGTGGTCATTTCATTTATGCGCGAAATGTGCTCAGATTGCTTTTATATTGCATTTGGCAGATGGTGACGATTATCTCGAGAGTGCAAAGTAGCCAAATGAAACTTTTACTGGATTTCCACTTATTTTATCAAATCTCATCTCCACCACACAGGACAAGTTTGCATCTGTTATAGTTTTGGAGAAAATTGTGGTCATTTCATTTATGCGCGAAATGTGCTCAGATTGCTTTTATATTGCATTTGGCACATGGTGACAATTATCTCGAGAGTGCAAAGTAGCCAAATGAAACTTTTACTGGATTTCCACTTATTTTATCAAATCTCATCTCCACCACACAGGACAAGTTTGCATCTGTTATAGTTTTGGAGAAAATTGTGGTCATTTCATTTATGCGCGAAATGTGCTCAGATTGCTTTTATGTTGCATTTGGCACATGGTGACAATTATCTCGAGAGTGCAAAGTAGCCAAATGAAAGTTTTACTGGATTTCCACTTATTTTATCAAATCTCATCTCTACCACACAGGACAAGTTTGCATCTGTTATAGTTTTGGAGAAAATTGTAATCATTTCATTTATGCGCGAAATGTGCTCAGATTGCTTTTATATTGCATTTGGCACATGGTGACGATTATCTCGAGAGTGCAAAGTAGCCAAATGAAACTTTTACTGGATTTCCACTTATTTTATCAAATCTCATCTCCACCACACAGGACAAGTTTGCATCTGTTATAGTTTTGGAGAAAATTGTGGTCATTTCATTTATGCGCGAAATGTGCTCAGATTGCTTTTATATTGCATTTGGCACATGGTGACAATTATCTCGAGAGTACAAAGTAGCCAAATGAAACTTTTACTGGATTTCCACTTATTTTATCAAATCTCATCTCCACCACACAGGACAAGTTTGCATCTGTTATAGTTTTGGAGAAAATTGTGGTCATTTCATTTATGCGCGAAATGTGCTCAGATTGCTTTTATATTGCATTTGGCACATGGTGACGATTATCTCGAGAGTGCAAAGTAGCCAAATGAAACTTTTACTGGATTTCCACTTATTTTATCAAATCTCATCTCCACCACACAGGACAAGTTTGCATCTGTTATAGTTTTGGAGAAAATTGTGGTCATTTCATTTATGCGTGAAATGTGCTCAGATTGCTTTTATATTGCATTTGGCACATGGTGACGATTATCTCGAGAGTGCAAAGAAGCCAAATGAAACTTTTACTTTATTTCCACTTATTTTATCAAATCTCATCTCCACCACACAGGACAAGTTTGCATCTGTTATAGTTTTGGAGAAAATTGTGGTCATTTCATTTATGCGCGAAATGTGCTCAGATTGCTTTTATGTTGCATTTGGCACATGGTGACAATTATCTCGAGAGTGCAAAGTAGCCAAATGAAAGTTTTACTGGATTTCCACTTATTTTATCAAATCTCATCTCTACCACACAGGACAAGTTTGCATCTGTTATAGTTTTGGAGAAAATTGTAATCATTTCATTTATGCGCGAAATGTGCTCAGATTGCTTTTATATTGCATTTGGCACATGGTGACGATTATCTCGAGAGTGCAAAGTAGCCAAATGAAACTTACTGGATTTCCACTTATTTTATCAAATCTCATCTCCACCACACAGGACAAGTTTGCATCTGTTATAGTTTTGGAGAAAATTGTGGTCATTTCATTTATGCGCGAAATGTGCTCAGATTGCTTTTATATTGCATTTGGCACATGGTGACAATTATCTCTAGAGTACAAAGTAGCCAAATGAAACTTTTACTGGATTTCCACTTATTTTATCAAATCTCATCTCCACCACACAGGACAAGTTTGCATCTGTTATAGTTTTGGAGAAAATTGTGGTCATTTCATTTATGCGCGAAATGTGCTCAGATTGCTTTTATATTGCATTTGGCACATGGTGACGATTATCTCGAGAGTGCAAAGTAGCCAAATGAAACTTTTACTGGATTTCCACTTATTTTATCAAATCTCATCTCCACCACACAGGACAAGTTTGCATCTGTTATAGTTTTGGAGAAAATTGTGGTCATTTCATTTATGCGCGAAATGTGCTCAGATTGCTTTTATATTGCATTTGGCACATGGTGACGATTATCTCGAGAGTGCAAAGTAGCCAAATGAAACTTTTACTGGATTTCCACTTATTTTAGCAAATCTCATCTCCACCACACAGGACAAGTTTGCATCTGTTATAGTTTTGGAGAAAATTGTGGTCATTTCATTTATGCGCGAAATGTGCTCACATTGCTTTTATATTGCATTTGGCACATGGTGACGATTATCTCGAGAGTGCAAAGTAGCCAAATGAAACATTTACTATATTTCCACTTATTTTATCAAATCTCATCTCCACCACACAGGACAAGTTTGCATCTGTTATAGTTTTAGAGAAAATTGTGGTCATTTCATTTATGCGCGAAATGTGCTCAGATTGCTTTTATATTGCATTTGGCACATGGTGACGATTATCTCGAGAGTGCAAAGTAGCCAAATGAAACTTTTACTGGATTTCCACTTATTTTATCAAATCTCATCTCCACCACACAGGACAAGTTTGCATCTGTTATAGTTTTGGAGAAAATTGTGGTCATTTCATTTTTGCGCGAAAAGTGCTCAGATTGCTTTTATTTTGCATTTGGCACATGGTGACGATTATCTCGAGAGTGCAAAGTAGCCAAATGAAACGTTTACTGGATTTCCACTTATTTTATCAAATCTCATCTCCACCACACAGGACAAGTTTGCATCTGTTATAGTTTTGGAGAAAATTGTGGTCATTTCATTTATGCGCGAAATGTGCTCAGATTGCTTTTATATTGCATTTGGCACATGGTGACGATTATCTCGAGAGTGCAAAGTAGCCAAATGAAACTTTTACTGGATTTCCACTTATTTTATCAAATCTCATCTCCACCACACAGGACAAGTTTGCATCTGTTATAGTTTTGGAGAAAATTGTGGTCATTTCATTTATGCGCGAAATGTGCTCAGATTGCTTTTATATTGCATTTGGCACATCGTGACGATTATCTCGAGAGTGCAAAGTAGCCAAATGAAACTTTTACTGGATTTCCACTTATTTTATCAAATCTCATCTCCACCACACAGGACAAGTTTGCATCTGTTATAGTTTTGGAGAAAATTGTGGTCATTTCATTTATGCGCGAAATGTGCTCAGATTGCTTTTATATTGCATTTGGCACATGGTGACGATTATCTCGAGAATGCAAAGTAGCCAAATGAAACATTTACTGGATTTCCACTTATTTTATCAAATCTCATCTCCACCACACAGGACAAGTTTGCATCTGTTATAGTTTTAGAGAAAATTGTGGTCATTTCATTTATGCGCGAAATGTGCTCAGATTGCTTTTATATTGCATTTGGCACATGGTGACGATTATCTCGAGAGTGCAAAGTAGCCAAATGAAACTTTTACTGGATTTCCACTTATTTTATCAAATCTCATCTCCACCACACAGGACAAGTTTGCATCTGTTATAGTTTTGGAGAAAATTGTGGTCATTTCATTTATGCGCGAAATGTGCTCAGATTGCTTTTTTATTGCATTTGGCACATGGTGACAATTATCTCGCGAGTGCACAGTAGCCAAATGAAACTTTTACTGGATTTCCACTTATTTTATCAAATCTCATCTCCACCACACAGGACAAGTTTGCATCTGTTATAGTTTTCTAGAAAATTGTGGTCATTTCATTTATGCGCGAAATGTGCTCAGATTGCTTTTATATTGCATTTGGCACATGGTGACGATTATCTCGAGAGTGCAAAGTAGCCAAATGAAACTTTTACTGAATTTCCACTTATTTTATCAAATCTCATCTCCACCACACAGGACAAGTTTGCATCTGTTATAGTTTTGGAGAAAATTGTGGTCATTTCATTTATGCGTGAAATGTGCTCAGATTGCTTTTATATTGCATTTGGCACATGGTGACGATTATCTCGAGAGTGCAAAGTAGCCAAATGAAACTTTTACTGGATTTCCACTTATTTTACCAAATCTCATCTCCACCACACAGGACAAGTTTGCATCTGTTATAGTTTTGGAGAAAATTGTGGTCATTTCATTTATGCGCGAAATGTGCTCAGATTGCTTTTATATTGCATTTGGCACATGGTGACGATTATCTCGAGAGTGCAAAGTAGCCAAATGAAACTTTTACTGGATTTCCACTTATTTTTATCAAATCTCATCTCCACCACAAAGGACAAGTTTGCATCTGTTATAGTTTTGGAGAAAATTGTGGTCATTTCATTTATGCGCGAAATGTGCTCAGATTGCTTTTATATTGCATTTGGCACATGGTGACGATTATCTCGAGAGTGCAAAGTAGCCAAATGAAACTTTTACTGGATTTCCACTTATTTTATCAAATCTCATCTCCACCACACAGGACAAGTTTGCATCTGTTATAGTTTTGGAGAAAATTGTGGTCATTTCATTTTTGCGCGAAATGTGCTCAGATTGCTTTTATATTGCATTTGGCACATGGTGACGATTATCTCGAGAGTGCAAAGTAGCCAAATGAAACTTTTACTGGATTTCCACTTATTTTATCAAATCTCATCTCCACCACACAGGACAAGTTTGCATCTGTTATAGTTTTGGAGAAAATTGTGGTCATTTCATTTATGCGCGAAATGTGCTCAGATTGCTTTTATATTGCATTTGGCACATGGTGACGATTATCTCGAGAGTGCAAAGTAGCCAAATGAAACTTTTACTGGATTTCCACTTATTTTATCAAATCTCATCTCCACCACACAGGACAAGTTTGCATCTGTTATAGTTTTGGAGAAAATTGTGGTCATTTCATTTATGCGCGAAATGTGCTCAGATTGCTTTTATATTGCATTTGGCACATGGTGACAATTATCTCGAGAGTGCAAAGTAGCCAAATGAAACTTTTACTGGATTTCCACTTATTTTATCAAATCTCATCTCCACCACACAGGACAAGTTTGCATCTGTTATAGTTTTGGAGAAAATTGTGGTCATTTCATTTATGCGCGAAATGTGCTCAGATTGCTTTTATATTGCATTTGGCACATGATGACGATTATCTCAAGAGTGCAAAGTAGCCAAATGAAACTTTTACTGGATTTCCACTTATTTTATCAAATCTCATCTCTACCACACAGGACAAGTTTGCATCTGTTATAGTTTTGGAGAAAATTGTGGTCATTTCATTTATGCGCGAAATGTGCTCAGATTGCTTTTATATTGCATTTGGCACATGGTGACGATTATCTCGAGAGTGCAAAGTAGCCAAATTAAACTTTTACTGGATTTCCACTTATTTTTATCAAATCTCATCTCCACCACACAGGACAAGTTTGCATCTGTTAAAGTTTTGGAGAAAATTGTGGTCATTTCATTTATGCATGAAATGTGCTCAGATTGCTTTTATATTGCATTAGGCACATGGTGACGATTATCTCGAGAGTGCAAAGAAGCCAAATGAAACTTTTACTGGATTTAAACTTATTTTTATCAAATCTCATCTCCACCACACAGGACAAGTTTGCATCTGTTATAGTTTTGGAGAAAATTGTGGTCATTTCATTTATGCGCGAAATGTGCTCAGATTGCTTTTAAATTGCATTTGGCACATGGTGACGATTATCTCGAGAGTGCAAAGTAGCCAAATGAAACTTTTACTGGATTTCCACTTATTTTATCAAATCTCATCTCCACCACACAGGACAAGTTTGCATCTGTTATAGTTTTGGAGAAAATTGTGGTCATTTCATTTTTGCGCGAAATGTGCTCAGATTGCTTTTATATTGCATTTGGCACATGGTGACGATTATCTCGAGAGTGCAAAGTAGCCAAATGAAACTTTTACTGGATTTCCACTTATTTTATCAAATCTCATCTCCACCACACAGGACAAGTTTGCATCTGTTATAGTTTTGGAGAAAATTGTGGTCATTTCATTTATGCGCGAAATGTGCTCAGATTGCTTTTATATTGCATTTGGCAGATGGTGACGATTATCTCGAGAGTGCAAAGTAGCCAAATGAAACTTTTACTGGATTTCCACTTATTTTATCAAATCTCATCTCCACCACACAGGACAAGTTTGCATCTGTTATAGTTTTGGAGAAAATTGTGGTCATTTCATTTATGCGCGAAATGTGCTCAGATTGCTTTTATATTGCATTTGGCACATGGTGACAATTATCTCGAGAGTGCAAAGTAGCCAAATGAAACTTTTACTGGATTTCCACTTATTTTATCAAATCTCATCTCCACCACACAGGACAAGTTTGCATCTGTTATAGTTTTGGAGAAAATTGTGGTCATTTCATTTATGCGCGAAATGTGCTCAGATTACTTTTATATTGCATTTGGCACATGGTGACGATTATCTCAAGAGTGCAAAGAAGCCAAATGAAACTTTTACTGGATTTCCACTTATTTTATCAAATCTCATCTCTATCACACAGGACAAGTTTGCATCTGTTATAGTTTTGGAGAAAATTGTGGTCATTTCATTTATGCGCGAAATGTGCTCAGATTGCTTTTATATTGCATTTGGCACATGGTGACGATTATCTCAAGAGTGCAAAGTAGCCAAATGAAACTTTTACTGGATTTCCACTTATTGTATCAAATCTCATCTCCACCACACAGGACAAGTTTGCATCTGTTATAGTTTTGGAGAAAATTGTGGTCATTTCATTTATGCGCGAAATGTGCTCAGATTGCTTTTATATTGCATTTGGCACATGGTGACGATTATCTCGAGAGTGCAAAGTAGCCAAATGAAACTTTTACTGGATTTCCACTTATTTTATCAAATCTCATCTCCACCACACAGGACAAGTTTGCATCTGTTAAAGTTTTGGAGAAAATTGTGGTCATTTCATTTATGCGTGAAATGTGCTCAGATTGCTTTTATATTGCATTTGGCACATGGTGACGATTATCTCGAGAGTGCAAAGAAGCCAAATGAAACTTTTACTGGATTTCCACTTATTTTTATCAAATCTCATCTCCACCACACAGGACAAGTTTGCATCTGTTATAGTTTTGGAGAAAATTGTGGTCATTTTATTTATGCGCGAAATGTGCTCAGATTGCTTTTATATTGCATTTGGCACATGGTGACGATTATCTCGAGAGTGCAAAGTAGCCAAATGAAACTTTTACTGGATTTCCACTTATTTTATCAAATCTCATCTCCACCACACAGGACAAGTTTGCATCTGTTATAGTTTTGGAGAAAATTGTGGTCATTTCATTTATGCGCGAAATGTGCTCAGATTGCTTTTATATTGCATTTGGCACATGGTGACGATTATCTCGAGAGTGCAAAGTAGCCAAATGAAACTTTTACTGGATTTCCACTTATTTTATCAAATCTCATCTCCACCACACAGGACAAGTTTGCATCTGTTATAGTTTTGGAGAAAATTGTGGTCATTTCATTTATGCGCGAAATGTGCTCAGATTGCTTTTATATTGCATTTGGCACATGGTGACAATTATCTCGAGAGTGCAAAGTAGCCAAATGATACTTTTACTGGATTTCCACTTTTTTTTATCAAATCTCATCTCCACCACACAGGACAAGTTTGCATCTGTTATAGTTTTGGAGAAAATTGTGGTCATTTCATTTATGCGCGAAATGTGCTCAGATTGCTTTTAAATTGCATTTGGCACATGGTGACGATTATCTCGAGAGTGCAAAGTAGCCAAATGAAACTTTTACTGGATTTCCACTTATTTTATCAAATCTCATCTCCACCACACAGGACAAGTTTGCATCTGTTATAGTTTTGGAGAAAATTGTGGTCATTTCATTTTTGCGCGAAATGTGCTCAGATTGCTTTTATATTGCATTTGGCACATGGTGACGATTATCTCGAGAGTGCAAAGTAGCCAAATGAAACTTTTACTGGATTTCCACTTATTTTATCAAATCTCATCTCCACCACACAGGACAAGTTTGCATCTGTTATAGTTTTGGAGAAAATTGTGGTCATTTCATTTATGCGCGAAATGTGCTCAGATTGCTTTTATATTGCATTTGGCAGATGGTGACGATTATCTCGAGAGTGCAAAGTAGCCAAATGAAACTTTTACTGGATTTCCACTTATTTTATCAAATCTCATCTCCACCACACAGGACAAGTTTGCATCTGTTATAGTTTTGGAGAAAATTGTGGTCATTTCATTTATGCGCGAAATGTGCTCAGATTGCTTTTATATTGCATTTGGCACATGGTGACAATTATCTCGAGAGTGCAAAGTAGCCAAATGAAACTTTTACTGGATTTCCACTTATTTTATCAAATCTCATCTCCACCACACAGGACAAGTTTGCATCTGTTATAGTTTTGGAGAAAATTGTGGTCATTTCATTTATGCGCGAAATGTGCTCAGATTGCTTTTATATTGCATTTGGCACATGGTGACGATTATCTCAAGAGTGCAAAGTAGCCAAATGAAACTTTTACTGGATTTCCACTTATTGTATCAAATCTCATCTCCACCACACAGGACAAGTTTGCATCTGTTATAGTTTTGGAGAAAATTGTGGTCATTTCATTTATGCGCGAAATGTGCTCAGATTGCTTTTATATTGCATTTGGCACATGGTGACGATTATCTCGAGAGTGCAAAGTAGCCAAATGAAACTTTTACTGGATTTCCACTTATTTTATCAAATCTCATCTCCACCACACAGGACAAGTTTGCATCTGTTAAAGTTTTGGAGAAAATTGTGGTCATTTCATTTATGCGTGAAATGTGCTCAGATTGCTTTTATATTGCATTTGGCACATGGTGACGATTATCTCGAGAGTGCAAAGAAGCCAAATGAAACTTTTACTGGATTTCCACTTATTTTTATCAAATCTCATCTCCACCACACAGGACAAGTTTGCATCTGTTATAGTTTTGGAGAAAATTGTGGTCATTTCATTTATGCGCGAAATGTGCTCAGATTGCTTTTATATTGCATTTGGCACATGGTGACGATTATCTCGAGAGTGCAAAGTAGCCAAATGAAACTTTTACTGGATTTCCACTTATTTTATCAAATCTCATCTCCACCACACAGGACAAGTTTGCATCTGTTATAGTTTTGGAGAAAATTGTGGTCATTTCATTTATGCGCGAAATGTGCTCAGATTGCTTTTATATTGCATTTGGCACATGGTGACGATTATCTCGAGAGTGCAAAGTAGCCAAATGAAACTTTTACTGGATTTCCACTTATTTTATCAAATCTCATCTCCACCACACAGGACAAGTTTGCATCTGTTATAGTTTTGGAGAAAATTGTGGTCATTTCATTTATGCGCGAAATGTGCTCAGATTGCTTTTATATTGCATTTGGCACATGGTGACAATTATCTCGAGAGTGCAAAGTAGCCAAATGAAACTTTTACTGGATTTCCACTTATTTTATCAAATCTCATCTCCACCACACAGGACAAGTTTGCATCTGTTATAGTTTTGGAGAAAATTGTGGTCATTTCATTTATGCGCGAAATGTGCTCAGATTGCTTTTATATTGCATTTGGCACATGGTGACAATTATCTCGAGAGTGCAAAGTAGCCAAATGATACTTTTACTGGATTTCCACTTATTTTATCAAATCTCATCTCCACCACACAGTACAAGTTTGCATCTGTTATAGTTTTGGAGAAAATTGTGGTCATTTCATTTATGCGCGAAATGTGCTCAGATTGCTTTTAAATTGCATTTGGCACATGGTGACGATTATCTCGAGAGTGCAAAGTAGCCAAATGAAACTTTTACTGGATTTCCACTTATTTTATCAAATCTCATCTCCACCACACAGGACAAGTTTGCATCTGTTATAGTTTTGGAGAAAATTGTGGTCATTTCATTTTTGCGCGAAATGTGCTCAGATTGCTTTTATATTGCATTTGGCACATGGTGACGATTATCTCGAGAGTGCAAAGTAGCCAAATGAAACTTTTACTGGATTTCCACTTATTTTATCAAATCTCATCTCCACCACACAGGACAAGTTTGCATCTGTTATAGTTTTGGAGAAAATTGTGGTCATTTCATTTATGCGCGAAATGTGCTCAGATTGCTTTTATATTGCATTTGGCACATGGTGACGATTATCTCGAGAGTGCAAAGTAGCCAAATGAAACTTTTACTGGATTTCCACTTATTTTATCAAATCTCATCTCCACCACACAGGACAAGTTTGCATCTGTTATAGTTTTGGAGAAAATTGTGGTCATTTCATTTATGCGCGAAATGTGCTCAGATTGCTTTTATATTGCATTTGGCACATGGTGACAATTATCTCGAGAGTGCAAAGTAGCCAAATGAAACTTTTACTGGATTTCCACTTATTTTATCAAATCTCATCTCCACCACACAGGACAAGTTTGCATCTGTTATAGTTTTGGAGAAAATTGTGGTCATTTCATTTATGCGCGAAATGTGCTCAGATTGCTTTTATATTGCATTTGGCACATGGTGACGATTATCTCAAGAGTGCAAAGTAGCCAAATGAAACTTTTACTGGATTTCCACCAATTTTATCAAATCTCATCTCTACCACACAGGACAAGTTTGCATCTGTTATAGTTTTGGAGAAAATTGTGGTCATTTCATTTATGCGCGAAATGTGCTCAGATTGCTTTTATATTGCATTTGGCACATGGTGACGATTATCTCGAGAGTGCAAAGTAGCCAAATGAAACTTTTACTGGATTTCAACTTATTGTATCAAATCTCATCTCCACCACACAGGACAAGTTTGCATCTGTTATAGTTTTGGAGAAAATTGTGGTCATTTCATTTATGCGCGAAATGTGCTCAGATTGCTTTTATATTGCATTTGGCACATGGTGACGATTATCTCGAGAGTGCAAAGTAGCCAAATGAAACTTTTACTGGATTTCCACTTATTTTATCAAATCTCATCTCCACCACACAGGACAAGTTTGCATCTGTTAAAGTTTTGGAGAAAATTGTGGTCATTTCATTTATGCGTGAAATGTGCTCAGATTGCTTTTATATTGCATTTGGCACATGGTGACGATTATCTCGAGAGTGCAAAGAAGCCAAATGAAACTTTTACTGGATTTCCACTTATTTTTATCAAATCTCATCTCCACCACACAGGACAAGTTTGCATCTGTTATAGTTTTGGAGAAAATTGTGGTCATTTCATTTATGCGCGAAATGTGCTCAGATTGCTTTTATATTGCATTTGGCACATGGTGACGATTATCTCGAGAGTGCAAAGTAGCCAAATGAAACTTTTACTGGATTTCCACTTATTTTATCAAATCTCATCTCCACCACACAGGACAAGTTTGCATCTGTTATAGTTTTGGAGAAAATTGTGGTCATTTCATTTATGCGCGAAATGTGCTCAGATTGCTTTTATATTGCATTTGGCACATGGTGACGATTATCTCGAGAGTGCAAAGTAGCCAAATGAAACTTTTACTGGATTTCCACTTATTTTATCAAATCTCATCTCCACCACACAGGACAAGTTTGCATCTGTTATAGTTTTGGAGAAAATTGTGGTCATTTCATTTATGCGCGAAATGTGCTCAGATTGCTTTTATATTGCATTTGGCACATGGTGACGATTATCTCGAGAGTGCAAAGTAGCCAAATGAAACTTTTACTGGATTTCCACTTATTTTATCAAATCTCATCTCCACCACACAGGACAAGTTTGCATCTGTTATAGTTTTGGAGAAAATTGTGGTCATTTCATTTATGCGCGAAATGTGCTCAGATTGCTTTTATATTGCATTTGGCACATGGTGACAATTATCTCGAGAGTGCAAAGTAGCCAAATGATACTTTTACTGGATTTCCACTTATTTTATCAAATCTCATCTCCACCACACAGGACAAGTTTGCATCTGTTATAGTTTTGGAGAAAATTGTGGTCATTTCATTTATGCGCGAAATGTGCTCAGATTGCTTTTATATTGCATTTGGCACATGGTGACGATTATCTCAAGAGTGCAAAGTAGCCAAATGAAACTTTTACTGGATTTCCACTTATTTTATCAAATCTCATCTCTACCACACAGGACAAGTTTGCATCTGTTATAGTTTTGGAGAAAATTGTGGTCATTTCATTTATGCGCGAAATGTGCTCAGATTGCTTTTATATTGCATTTGGCACATGGTGACGATTATCTCGAGAGTGCAAAGTAGCCAAATGAAACTTTTGCTGGATTTCCACTTATTGTATCAAATCTCATCTCCACCACACAGGACAAGCTTGCATCTGTTATAGTTTTGGAGAAAATTGTGGTCATTTCATTTATGCGCGAAATGTGCTCAGATTGCTTTTATATTGCATTTGGCACATGGTGACGATTATCTCGAGAGTGCAAAGTAGCCAAATGAAACTTTTACTGGATTTCCACTTATTTTATCAAATCTCATCTCCACCACACAGGACAAGTTTGCATCTGTTATAGTTTTGGAGAAAATTGTGGTCATTTCATTTATGCGTGAAATGTGCTCAGATTGCTTTTATATTGCATTTGGCACATGGTGACGATTATCTCGAGAGTGCAAAGAAGCCAAACGAAACTTTTACTGGATTTCCACTTATTTTATCAAATCTCATCTCCACCACACAGGACAAGTTTGCATCTGTTATAGTTTTGGAGAAAATTGTGGTCATTTCATTTATGCGCGAAATGTGCTCAGATTGCTTTTATATTGCATTTGGCACATGGTGACGATTATCTCGAGAGTGCAAAGTAGCCAAATGAAACTTTTACTGGATTTCCACTTATTTTATCAAATCTCATCTCCACCACACAGGACAAGTTTGCATCTGTTATAGTTTTGGAGAAAATTGTGGTCATTTCATTTATGCGCGAAATGTGCTCAGATTGCTTTTATATTGCATTTGGCACATGGTGACGATTATCTCGAGAGTGCAAAGTAGCCAAATGAAACTTTTACTGGATTTCCACTTATTTTATCAAATCTCATCTCCACCACACAGGACAAGTTTGCATCTGTTATAGTTTTGGAGAAAATTGTGGTCATTTCATTTATGCGCGAAATGTGCTCAGATTGCTTTTATATTGCATTTGGCACATGGTGACGATTATCTCGAGAGTGCAAAGTAGCCAAATGAAACTTTTACTGGATTTCCACTTATTTTATCAAATCTCATCTCCACCACACAGGACAAGTTTGCATCTGTTATAGTTTTGGAGAAAATTGTGGTCATTTCATTTATGCGCGAAATGTGCTCAGATTGCTTTTATATTGCATTTGGCACATGGTGACAATTATCTCGAGAGTGCAAAGTAGCCAAATGATACTTTTACTGGATTTCCACTTATTTTATCAAATCTCATCTCCACCACACAGGACAAGTTTGCATCTGTTATAGTTTTGGAGAAAATTGTGGTCATTTCATTTATGCGCGAAATGTGCTCAGATTGCTTTTATATTGCATTTGGCACATGGTGACGATTATCTCAAGAGTGCAAAGTAGCCAAATGAAACTTTTACTGGATTTCCACTTATTTTATCAAATCTCATCTCTACCACACAGGACAAGTTTGCATCTGTTATAGTTTTGGAGAAAATTGTGGTCATTTCATTTATGCGCGAAATGTGCTCAGATTGCTTTTATATTGCATTTGGCACATGGTGACGATTATCTCGAGAGTGCAAAGTAGCCAAATGAAACTTTTGCTGGATTTCCACTTATTGTATCAAATCTCATCTCCACCACACAGGACAAGCTTGCATCTGTTATAGTTTTGGAGAAAATTGTGGTCATTTCATTTATGCGCGAAATGTGCTCAGATTGCTTTTATATTGCATTTGGCACATGGTGACGATTATCTCGAGAGTGCAAAGTAGCCAAATGAAACTTTTACTGGATTTCCACTTATTTTATCAAATCTCATCTCCACCACACAGGACAAGTTTGCATCTGTTATAGTTTTGGAGAAAATTGTGGTCATTTCATTTATGCGTGAAATGTGCTCAGATTGCTTTTATATTGCATTTGGCACATGGTGACGATTATCTCGAGAGTGCAAAGAAGCCAAATGAAACTTTTACTAAATTTCCACTTATTTTATCAAATCTCATCTCCACCACACAGGACAAGTTTGCATCTGTTATAGTTTTGGAGAAAATTGTGGTCATTTCATTTATGCGCGAAATGTGCTCAGATTGCTTTTATATTGCATTTGGCACATGGTGACGATTATCTCGAGAGTGCAAAGTAGCCAAATGAAACTTTTACTGGATTTCCACTTATTTTATCAAATCTCATCTCCACCACACAGGACAAGTTTGCATCTGTTATAGTTTTGGAGAAAATTGTGGTCATTTCATTTTTGCGCGAAAAGTGCTCAGATTGCTTTTATATTGCATTTGGCACATGGTGACGATTATCTCGAGAGTGCAAAGTAGCCAAATGAAACTTTTACTGGATTTCAACTTATTGTATCAAATCTCATCTCCACCACACAGGACAAGTTTGCATCTGTTATAGTTTTGGAGAAAATTGTGGTCATTTCATTTATGCGCGAAATGTGCTCAGATTGCTTTTATATTGCATTTGGCACATGGTGACGATTATCTCGAGAGTGCAAAGTAGCCAAATGAAACTTTTACTGGATTTCCACTTATTTTATCAAATCTCATCTCCACCACACAGGACAAGTTTGCATCTGTTATAGTTTTGGAGAAAATTGTGGTCATTTCATTCATGCGTGAAATGTGCTCAGATTGCTTTTATATTGCATTTGGCACATGGTGACGATTATCTCGAGAGTGCAAAGAAGCCAAACGAAACTTTTACTGGATTTCCACTTATTTTATCAAATCTCATCTCCACCACACAGGACAAGTTTGCATCTGTTATAGTTTTGGAGAAAATTGTGGTCATTTCATTTATGCGCGAAATGTGCTCAGATTGCTTTTATGTTGCATTTGGCACATGGTGACAATTATCTCGAGAGTGCAAAGTAGCCAAATGAAAGTTTTACTGGATTTCCACTTATTTTATCAAATCTCATCTCTACCACACAGGACAAGTTTGCATCTGTTATAGTTTTGGAGAAAATTGTGGTCATTTCATTTATGCGCGAAATGTGCTCAGATTGCTTTTATATTGCATTTGGCACATGGTGACGATTATCTCGAGAGTGCAAAGTAGCCAAATGAAACTTTTACTGGATTTCCACTTATTTTATCAAATCTCATCTCCACCACACAGGACAAGTTTGCATCTGTTATAGTTTTGGAGAAAATTGTGGTCATTTCATTTTTGCGCGAGAAGTGCTCAGATTGCTTTTATATTGCATTTGGCACATGGTGACGATTATCTCGAGAGTGCAAAGTAGCCAAATGAAACTTTTACTGGATTTCCACTTATTGTATCAAATCTCATCTCCACCACACAGGACAAGTTTGCATCTGTTATAGTTTTGGAGAAAATTGTGGTCATTTCATTTATGCGCGAAATGTGCTCAGATTGCTTTTATATTGCATTTGGCACATGGTGACGATTATCTCGAGAGTGAAAAGTAGCCAAATGAAACTTTTACTGGATTTCCACTTATTTTATCAAATCTCATCTCCACCACACAGGACAAGTTTGCATCTGTTATAGTTTTGGAGAAAATTGTGGTCATTTCATTCATGCGTGAAATGTGCTCAGATTGCTTTTATATTGCATTTGGCACATGGTGACGATTATCTCGAGAGTGCAAAGAAGCCAAATGAAACTTTTACTGGATTTCCACTTATTTTATCAAATCTCATCTCCACCACACAGGACAAGTTTGCATCTGTTATAGTTTTGGAGAAAATTGTGGTCATTTCATTTATGCGCGAAATGTGCTCAGATTGCTTTTATGTTGCATTTGGCACATGGTGACAATTATCTCGAGAGTGCAAAGTAGCCAAATGAAAGTTTTACTGGATTTCCACTTATTTTATCAAATCTCATCTCTACCACACAGGACAAGTTTGCATCTGTTATAGTTTTGGAGAAAATTGTGGTCATTTCATTTATGCGCGAAATGTGCTCAGATTGCTTTTATATTGCATTTGGCACATGGTGACGATTATCTCGAGAGTGCAAAGTAGCCAAATGAAACTTTTACTGGATTTCCACTTATTTTATCAAATCTCATCTCCACCACACAGGACAAGTTTGCATCTGTTATAGTTTTGGAGAAAATTGTGGTCATTTCATTCATGCGTGAAATGTGCTCAGATTGCTTTTATATTGCATTTGGCACATGGTGACGATTATCTCGAGAGTGCAAAGAAGCCAAATGAAACTTTTACTGGATTTCCACTTATTTTATCAAATCTCATCTCCACCACACAGGACAAGTTTGCATCTGTTATAGTTTTGGAGAAAATTGTGGTCATTTCATTTATGCGCGAAACGTGCTCAGATTGCTTTTATGTTGCATTTGGCACATGGTGACAATTATCTCGAGAGTGCAAAGTAGCCAAATGAAAGTTTTACTGGATTTCCACTTATTTTATCAAATCTCATCTCTACCACACAGGACAAGTTTGCATGTGTTATAGTTTTGGAGAAAATTGTGGTCATTTCATTTATGCGCGAAATGTGCTCAGATTGCTTTTATATTGCATTTGGCACATGGTGACGATTATCTCGAGAGTGCAAAGTAGCCAAATGAAACTTTTACTGGATTTCCACTTATTTTATCAAATCTCATCTCCACCACACAGGCCAAGTTTGCATCTGTTATAGTTTTGGAGAAAATTGTGGTCATTTCATTTATGCGTGAAATGTGCTCAGATTGCTTTTATATTGCATTTGGCACATGGTGACGATTATCTCGAGAGTGCAAAGTAGCCAAATGAAACTTTTACTGGATTTCCACTTATTTTATCAAATCTCATCTCCACCACACAGGACAAGTTTGCATCTGTTATAGTTTTAGAGAAAATTGTGGTCATTTCATTTATGCGCGAAATGTGCTCAGATTGCTTTTATATTGCATTTGGCACATGGTGACGATTATCTCGAGAGTGCTAAGTAGCCAAATGAAATATTTACTGGATTTCCACTTATTTTATCAAATCTCATCTCCACCACACAGGACAAGTTTGCATCTGTTATAGTTTTAGAGAAAATTGTGGTCATTTCATTTTCATTTCATTTATGCGCGAAATCGTGCTCAGATTGCTTTTATATTGCATTTGGCACATGGTGACGATTATCTCGAGAGTGCAAAAGTAGCCCAATGAAACTTTTACTGGATTTCCACTTATTTTATCAAATCTCATCTCCACACACAGGACAAGTTTGCATCTGTTATAGTTTTGGAGAAAATTGTGGTCATTTCATTTATGCGCGAAATGTGCTCAGATTGCTTTTTTTATTACATTTGGCACATGGTGACAATTATCTCGAGAGTGCAAAGTAGCCAAATGAAACTTTTACTGGATTTCCACTTATTTTATCAAATCTCATCTCCACCACACAGGACAAGTTTGCATCTGTTATAGTTTTGGAGATAATTGTGGTCATTTCATTTATGCGCGAATGTGCTCAGATTGCTTTTATATTGCATTTGGCACATGGTGACGATTATCTCAAGAGTGCAAAGTAGCCAAATGAAACTTTTACTGGATTTCCACTTATTTTATCAAATCTCATCTCCACCACACAGGACAAGTTTGCATCTGTTATAGTTTTGGAGAAAAATTGTGGTCATTTCATTTATGCGCGAAATGTGCTCAGATTGCTTTTATATTGCATTTGGCACATGGTCGAGAGTGCAAAGTAGCCAAATGAAACTTTTACTGGATTTCCACTTATTTTATCAAATCTCATCTCCACCACACAGGACAAGTTTGCATCTGTTATGTTTGGAGAAAATTGTGGTCATTTCATTTATGCGCGAAATGTGCTCAGATTGCTTTTATATTGCATTTGGCACATGGTGACGATTATCTCGAGAGTGCAAAGTAGCCAAATGAAACATTTACTGGATTTCCACTTATTTTATCAAATCTCATCTCCACCACACAGGACAAGTTTGCATCTGTTATAGTTTTAGAGAAAATTGTGGTCATTTCATTTATGCGCGAAATGTGCTCAGATTGCTTTTATATTGCATTTGGCACATGGTGACGATTATCTCGAGAGTGCAAAGTAGCCAAATGAAACTTTTACTGGATTTCCACTTATTTTATCAAATCTCATCTCCACCACACAGGACAAGTTTGCATCTGTTATAGTTTTGGAGAAAATTGTGGTCATTTCATTTATGCGCGAAATGTGCTCAGATTGCTTTTTTATTGCATTTGGCACATGGTGACAATTATCTCGAGAGTGCAAAGTAGCCAAATGAAACTTTTACTGGATTTCCACTTATTTTATCAAATCTCATCTCCACCACACAGGACAAGTTTGCATCTGTTATAGTTTTGGAGATAATTGTGGTCATTTCATTTATGCGCGAAATGTGCTCAGATTGCTTTTATATTGCATTTGGCACATGGTGACGATTATCTCGAGAGTGCAAAGTAGCCAAATGAAACTTTTACTGGATTTCCACTTATTTTATCAAATCTCATCTCCACCACACAGGACAAGTTTACATCTGTTATAGTTTTGGAGAAAATTGTGGTCATTTCATTTATGCGTGAAATGTGCTCAGATTGCTTTTATATTGCATTTGGCACATGGTGACGATTATCTCGAGAGTGCAAAGTAGCCAAATGAAACTTTTACTGGATTTCCACTTATTTTATCAAATCTCATCTCCACCACACAGGACAAGTTTGCATCTGTTATAGTTTTGGAGAAAATTGTGGTCATTTCATTTATGCGCGAAATGTGCTCAGATTGCTTTTATATTGCATTTGGCACATGGTGACGATTATCTCGAGAGTGCAAAGTAGCCAAATGAAACTTTTACTGGATTTCCACTTATTTTTATCAAATCTCATCTCTACCACACAGGACAAGTTTGCATCTGTTATAGTTTTGGAGAAAATTGTGGTCATTTCATTTATGCGCGAAATGTGCTCAGATTGCTTTTATATTGCATTTGGCACATGGTGACGATTATCTCGAGAGTGCAAAGTAGCCAAATGAAACTTTTACTGGATTTCCACTTATTTTATCAAATCTCATCTCCACCACACAGGACAAGTTTGCATCTGTTATAGTTTTGGAGAAAATTGTGGTCATTTCATTTATGCGCGAAATGTGCTCAGATTGCTTTTATATTGCATTTGGCACATGGTGACGATTATCTCGAGAGTGCAAAGTAGCCAAATGAAACATTTACTGGATTTCCACTTATTTTATCAAATCTCATCTCCACCACACAGGACAAGTTTGCATTTGTTATAGTTTTAGAGAAAATTGTGGTCATTTCATTTATGCGCGAAATGTGCTCAGATTGCTTTTATATTGCATTTGGCACATGGTGACGATTATCTCGAGAGTGCAAACTAGCCAAATGAAACTTTTACTGGATTTCCACTTATTTTATCAAATCTCATCTCCACCACACAGGACAAGTTTGCATCTGTTATAGTTTTGGAGAAAATTGTGGTCATTTCATTTATGCGCGAAATGTGCTCAGATTGCTTTTTTATTGCATTTGGCACATGGTGACAATTATCTCGAGAGTGCAAAGTAGCCAAATGAAACTTTTACTGGATTTCCACTTATTTTATCAAATCTCATCTCCACCACACAGGACAAGTTTGCATTTGTTATAGTTTTAGAGAAAATTGTGGTCATTTCATTTATGCGCGAAATGTGCTCAGATTACTTTTATATTGCATTTGGCACATGGTGACGATTATCTCGAGAGTGCAAAGTAGCCAAATGAAACTTTTACTGGATTTCCACTTATTTTATCAAATCTCATCTCCACCACACAGGACAAGTTTGCATCTGTTATAGTTTTGGAGAAAATTGTGGTCATTTCATTTATGCGCGAAATAAGCTCAGATTGCTTTTTTATTGCATTTGGCACATGGTGACAATTATCTCGAGAGTGCAAAGTAGCCAAATGAAACTTTTACTGGATTTCCACTTATTTTATCAAATCTCATCTCCACCACACAGGACAAGTTTGCATCTGTTATAGTTTTGGAGAAAATTGTGGTCATTTCATTTATGCGTGAAATGTGCTCAGATTGCTTTTATATTGCATTTGGCACATGGTGACGATTATCTCGAGAGTGCAAAGTAGCCAAATGAAACTTTTACTGGATTTCCACTTATTTTATCAAATCTCATCTCCACCACACAGGACAAGTTTGCATCTGTTATAGTTTTGGAGAAAATTGTGGTCATTTCATTTATGCGCGAAATGTGCTCAGATTGCTTTTATATTGCATTTGGCACATGGTGACGATTATCTCGAGAGTGCAAAGTAGCCAAATGAAACGTTTACTGGATTTCCACTTATTTTATCAAATCTCATCTCCACCACACAGGACAAGTTTGCATCTGTTATAGTTTTGGAGAAAATTGTGGTCATTTCATTTATGCGCGAAATGTGCTCAGATTGCTTTTATATTGCATTTGGCACATGGTGACGATTATCTCGAGAGTGCAAAGTAGCAAAATGAAACTTTTACTGGATTTCCACTTATTTTATCAAATCTCATCTCCACCACACAGGACAAGTTTGCATCTGTTATAGTTTTGGAGAAAATTGTGGTCCTTTCATTTATGCGCGAAATGTGCTCAGATTGCTTTTATATTGCATTTGGCACATGGTGACGATTATCTCGAGAGTGCAAAGTAGCCAAATGAAACTTTTACTGGATTTCCACTTATTTTATCAAATCTCATCTCCACCACACAGTACAAGTTTGCATCTGTTATAGTTTTGGAGAAAATTGTGGTCATTTCATTTATGCGTGAAATGTGCTCAGATTGCTTTTATATTGCATTTGGCACATGGTGACGATTATCTCGAGAGTGCAAAGAAGCCAAATGAAACTTTTAGTGGATTTCCACTTATTTTATCAAATCTCATCTCCACCACACAGGACGTTTGCATCTGTTATAGTTTTGGAGAAAATTGTGGTCATTTCATTTATGCGCGAAATGTGCTCAGATTGCTTTTATGTTGCATTTGGCACATGGTGACAATTATCTCGAGAGTGCAAAGTAGCCAAATGAAAGTTTTACTGGATTTCCACTTATTTTATCAAATCTCATCTCTACCACACAGGACAAGTTTGCATCTGTTATAGTTTTGGAGAAAATTGTGGTCATTTCATTTATGCGCGAAATGTGCTCAGATTGCTTTTATATTGCATTTGGCACATGGTGACGATTATCTCGAGAGTGCAAAGTAGCCAAATGAAACTTTTACTGGATTTCCACTTATTTTATCAAATCTCATCTCCACCACACAGGACAAGTTTGCATCTGTTATAGTTTTGGAGAAAATTGTGGTCATTTCATTTTTGCGCGAGAAGTGCTCAGATTGCTTTTATATTGCATTTGGCACATGGTGACGATTATCTCGAGAGTGCAAAGTAGCCAAATGAAACTTTTACTGGATTTCCACTTATTGTATCAAATCTCATCTCCACCACACAGGACAAGTTTGCATCTGTTATAGTTTTGGAGAAAATTGTGGTCATTTCATTTATGCGTGAAATGTGCTCAGATTGCTTTTATATTGCATTTGGCACATGGTGACGATTATCTCGAGAGTGCAAAGAAGCCAAATGAAACTTTTAGTGGATTTCCACTTATTTTATCAAATCTCATCTCCACCACACAGGACGTTTGCATCTGTTATAGTTTTGGAGAAAATTGTGGTCATTTCATTTATGCGCGAAATGTGCTCAGATTGCTTTTATGTTGCATTTGGCACATGGTGACAATTATCTCGAGAGTGCAAAGTAGCCAAATGAAAGTTTTACTGGATTTCCACTTATTTTATCAAATCTCATCTCCACCACACAGGACAAGTTTGCATCTGTTATAGTTTTGGAGAAAATTGTGGTCATTTCATTTATGCGCGAAATGTGCTCAGATTGCTTTTATATTGCATTTGGCACATGGTGACGATTATCTCGAGAGTGCAAAGTAGCAAAATGAAACTTTTACTGGATTTCCACTTATTTTATCAAATCTCATCTCCACCACACAGGACAAGTTTGCATCTGTTATAGTTTTGGAGAAAATTGTGGTCCTTTCATTTATGCGCGAAATGTGCTCAGATTGCTTTTATATTGCATTTGGCACATGGTGACGATTATCTCGAGAGTGCAAAGTAGCCAAATGAAACTTTTACTGGATTTCCACTTATTTTATCAAATCTCATCTCCACCACACAGTACAAGTTTGCATCTGTTATAGTTTTGGAGAAAATTGTGGTCATTTCATTTATGCGTGAAATGTGCTCAGATTGCTTTTATATTGCATTTGGCACATGGTGACGATTATCTCGAGAGTGCAAAGAAGCCAAATGAAACTTTTAGTGGATTTCCACTTATTTTATCAAATCTCATCTCCACCACACAGGACGTTTGCATCTGTTATAGTTTTGGAGAAAATTGTGGTCATTTCATTTATGCGCGAAATGTGCTCAGATTGCTTTTATGTTGCATTTGGCACATGGTGACAATTATCTCGAGAGTGCAAAGTAGCCAAATGAAAGTTTTACTGGATTTCCACTTATTTTATCAAATCTCATCTCTACCACACAGGACAAGTTTGCATCTGTTATAGTTTTGGAGAAAATTGTGGTCATTTCATTTATGCGCGAAATGTGCTCAGATTGCTTTTATATTGCATTTGGCACATGGTGACGATTATCTCGAGAGTGCAAAGTAGCCAAATGAAACTTTTACTGGATTTCCACTTATTTTATCAAATCTCATCTCCACCACACAGGACAAGTTTGCATCTGTTATAGTTTTGGAGAAAATTGTGGTCATTTCATTTTTGCGCGAGAAGTGCTCAGATTGCTTTTATATTGCATTTGGCACATGGTGACGATTATCTCGAGAGTGCAAAGTAGCCAAATGAAACTTTTACTGGATTTCCACTTATTGTATCAAATCTCATCTCCACCACACAGGACAAGTTTGCATCTGTTATAGTTTTGGAGAAAATTGTGGTCATTTCATTTATGCGCGAAATGTGCTCAGATTGCTTTTATATTGCATTTGGCACATGGTGACGATTATCTCGAGAGTGCAAAGTAGCCAAATGAAACTTTTACTGGATTTCCACTTATTTTATCAAATCTCATCTCCACCACACAGGACAAGTTTGCATCTGTTATAGTTTTGGAGAAAATTGTGGTCATTTCATTCATGCGTGAAATGTGCTCAGATTGCTTTTATATTGCATTTGGCACATGGTGACGATTATCTCGAGAGTGCAAAGAAGCCAAATGAAACTTTTACTGGATTTCCACTTATTTTATCAAATCTCATCTCCACCACACAGGACAAGTTTGCATCTGTTATAGTTTTGGAGAAAATTGTGGTCATTTCATTTATGCGCGAAATGTGCTCAGATTGCTTTTATGTTGCATTTGGCACATGGTGACAATTATCTCGAGAGTGCAAAGTAGCCAAATGAAAGTTTTACTGGATTTCCACTTATTTTATCAAATCTCATCTCTACCACACAGGACAAGTTTGCATCTGTTATAGTTTTGGAGAAAATTGTGGTCATTTCATTTATGCGCGAAATGTGCTCAGATTGCTTTTATATTGCATTTGGCACATGGTGACGATTATCTCGAGAGTGCAAAGTAGCCAAATGAAACTTTTACTGGATTTCCACTTATTTTATCAAATCTCATCTCCACCACACAGGACAAGTTTGCATCTGTTATAGTTTTGGAGAAAATTGTGGTCATTTCATTCATGCGTGAAATGTGCTCAGATTGCTTTTATATTGCATTTGGCACATGGTGACGATTATCTCGAGAGTGCAAAGAAGCCAAATGAAACTTTTACTGGATTTCCACTTATTTTATCAAATCTCATCTCCACCACACAGGACAAGTTTGCATCTGTTATAGTTTTGGAGAAAATTGTGGTCATTTCATTTATGCGCGAAACGTGCTCAGATTGCTTTTATGTTGCATTTGGCACATGGTGACAATTATCTCGAGAGTGCAAAGTAGCCAAATGAAAGTTTTACTGGATTTCCACTTATTTTATCAAATCTCATCTCTACCACACAGGACAAGTTTGCATCTGTTATAGTTTTGGAGAAAATTGTGGTCATTTCATTTATGCGCGAAATGTGCTCAGATTGCTTTTATATTGCATTTGGCACATGGTGACGATTATCTCGAGAGTGCAAAGTAGCCAAATGAAACTTTTACTGGATTTCCACTTATTTTATCAAATCTCATCTCCACCACACAGGACAAGTTTGCATCTGTTATAGTTTTGGAGAAAATTGTGGTCATTTCATTTATGCGTGAAATGTGCTCAGATTGCTTTTATATTGCATTTGGCACATGGTGACGATTATCTCGAGAGTGCAAAGTAGCCAAATGAAACTTTTACTGGATTTCCACTTATTTTATCAAATCTCATCTCCACCACACAGGACAAGTTTGCATCTGTTATAGTTTTGGAGAAAATTGTGGTCATTTCATTTATGCGCGAAATGTGCTCAGATTGCTTTTATATTGCATTTGGCACATGGTGACGATTATCTCGAGAGTGCTAAGTAGCCAAATGAAATATTTACTGGATTTCCACTTATTTTATCAAATCTCATCTCCACCACACAGGACAAGTTTGCATCTGTTATAGTTTTAGAGAAAATTGTGGTCATTTCATTTATGCGCGAAATGTGCTCAGATTGCTTTTATATTGCATTTGGCACATGGTGACGATTATCTCGAGAGTGCAAAGTAGCCAAATGAAACTTTTACTGGATTTCTACTTATTTTATCAAATCTCATCTCCACCACACAGGACAAGTTTGCATCTGTTATAGTTTTGGAGAAAATTGTGGTCATTTCATTTATGCGCGAAATGTGCTCAGATTGCTTTTTTATTACATTTGGCACATGGTGACAATTATCTCGAGAGTGCAAAGTAGCCAAATGAAACTTTTACTGGATTTCCACTTATTTTATCAAATCTCATCTCCACCACACAGGACAAGTTTGCATCTGTTATAGTTTTGGAGATAATTGTGGTCATTTCATTTATGCGCGAAATGTGCTCAGATTGCTTTTATATTGCATTTGGCACATGGTGACGATTATCTCAAGAGTGCAAAGTAGCCAAATGAAACTTTTACTGGATTTCCACTTATTTTATCAAATCTCATCTCCACCACACAGGACAAGTTTGCATCTGTTATAGTTTTGGAGAAAATTGTGGTCATTTCATTTATGCGCGAAATGTGCTCAGATTGCTTTTATATTGCATTTGGCACATGGTGACGATTATCTCGAGAGTGCAAAGTAGCCAAATGAAACTTTTACTGGATTTCCACATATTTTATCAAATCTCATCTCCACCACACAGGACAAGTTTGCATCTGTTATAGTTTTGGAGAAAATTGTGGTCATTTCATTTATGCGCGAAATGTGCTCAGATTGCTTTTATATTGCATTTGGCACATGGTGACGATTATCTCGAGAGTGCAAAGTAGCCAAATGAAACATTTACTGGATTTCCACTTATTTTATCAAATCTCATCTCCACCACACAGGACAAGTTTGCATCTGTTATAGTTTTAGAGAAAATTGTGGTCATTTCATTTATGCGCGAAATGTGCTCAGATTGCTTTTATATTGCATTTGGCACATGGTGACGATTATCTCGAGAGTGCAAAGTAGCCAAATGAAACTTTTACTGGATTTCCACTTATTTTATCAAATCTCATCTCCACCACACAGGACAAGTTTGCATCTGTTATAGTTTTGGAGAAAATTGTGGTCATTTCATTTATGCGCGAAATGTGCTCAGATTGCTTTTTTATTGCATTTGGCACATGGTGACAATTATCTCGAGAGTGCAAAGTAGCCAAATGAAACTTTTACTGGATTTCCACTTATTTTATCAAATCTCATCTCCACCACACAGGACAAGTTTGCATCTGTTATAGTTTTGGAGATAATTGTGGTCATTTCATTTATGCGCGAAATGTGCTCAGATTGCTTTTATATTGCATTTGGCACATGGTGACGATTATCTCGAGAGTGAAAAGTAGCCAAATGAAACTTTTACTGGATTTCCACTTATTTTATCAAATCTCATCTCCACCACACAGGACAAGTTTGCATCTGTTATAGTTTTGGAGAAAATTGTGGTCATTTCATTCATGCGTGAAATGTGCTCAGATTGCTTTTATATTGCATTTGGCACATGGTGACGATTATCTCGAGAGTGCAAAGAAGCCAAATGAAACTTTTACTGGATTTCCACTTATTTTATCAAATCTCATCTCCACCACACAGGACAAGTTTGCATCTGTTATAGTTTTGGAGAAAATTGTGGTCATTTCATTTATGCGCGAAATGTGCTCAGATTGCTTTTATGTTGCATTTGGCACATGGTGACAATTATCTCGAGAGTGCAAAGTAGCCAAATGAAAGTTTTACTGGATTTCCACTTATTTTATCAAATCTCATCTCTACCACACAGGACAAGTTTGCATCTGTTATAGTTTTGGAGAAAATTGTGGTCATTTCATTTATGCGCGAAATGTGCTCAGATTGCTTTTATATTGCATTTGGCACATGGTGACGATTATCTCGAGAGTGCAAAGTAGCCAAATGAAACTTTTACTGGATTTCCACTTATTTTATCAAATCTCATCTCCACCACACAGGACAAGTTTGCATCTGTTATAGTTTTGGAGAAAATTGTGGTCATTTCATTCATGCGTGAAATGTGCTCAGATTGCTTTTATATTGCATTTGGCACATGGTGACGATTATCTCGAGAGTGCAAAGAAGCCAAATGAAACTTTTACTGGATTTCCACTTATTTTATCAAATCTCATCTCCACCACACAGGACAAGTTTGCATCTGTTATAGTTTTGGAGAAAATTGTGGTCATTTCATTTATGCGCGAAACGTGCTCAGATTGCTTTTATGTTGCATTTGGCACATGGTGACAATTATCTCGAGAGTGCAAAGTAGCCAAATGAAAGTTTTACTGGATTTCCACTTATTTTATCAAATCTCATCTCTACCACACAGGACAAGTTTGCATGTGTTATAGTTTTGGAGAAAATTGTGGTCATTTCATTTATGCGCGAAATGTGCTCAGATTGCTTTTATATTGCATTTGGCACATGGTGACGATTATCTCGAGAGTGCAAAGTAGCCAAATGAAACTTTTACTGGATTTCCACTTATTTTATCAAATCTCATCTCCACCACACAGGACAAGTTTGCATCTGTTATAGTTTTGGAGAAAATTGTGGTCATTTCATTTATGCGTGAAATGTGCTCAGATTGCTTTTATATTGCATTTGGCACATGGTGACGATTATCTCGAGAGTGCAAAGTAGCCAAATGAAACTTTTACTGGATTTCCACTTATTTTATCAAATCTCATCTCCACCACACAGGACAAGTTTGCATCTGTTATAGTTTTGGAGAAAATTGTGGTCATTTCATTTATGCGCGAAATGTGCTCAGATTGCTTTTATATTGCATTTGGCACATGGTGACGATTATCTCGAGAGTGCTAAGTAGCCAAATGAAATATTTACTGGATTTCCACTTATTTTATCAAATCTCATCTCCACCACACAGGACAAGTTTGCATCTGTTATAGTTTTAGAGAAAATTGTGGTCATTTCATTTATGCGCGAAATGTGCTCAGATTGCTTTTATATTGCATTTGGCACATGGTGACGATTATCTCGAGAGTGCAAAGTAGCCAAATGAAACTTTTACTGGATTTCCACTTATTTTATCAAATCTCATCTCCACCACACAGGACAAGTTTGCATCTGTTATAGTTTTGGAGAAAATTGTGGTCATTTCATTTATGCGCGAAATGTGCTCAGATTGCTTTTTTATTACATTTGGCACATGGTGACAATTATCTCGAGAGTGCAAAGTAGCCAAATGAAACTTTTACTGGATTTCCACTTATTTTATCAAATCTCATCTCCACCACACAGGACAAGTTTGCATCTGTTATAGTTTTGGAGATAATTGTGGTCATTTCATTTATGCGCGAAATGTGCTCAGATTGCTTTTATATTGCATTTGGCACATGGTGACGATTATCTCAAGAGTGCAAAGTAGCCAAATGAAACTTTTACTGGATTTCCACTTATTTTATCAAATCTCATCTCCACCACACAGGACAAGTTTGCATCTGTTATAGTTTTGGAGAAAATTGTGGTCATTTCATTTATGCGCGAAATGTGCTCAGATTGCTTTTATATTGCATTTGGCACATGGTGACGATTATCTCGAGAGTGCAAAGTAGCCAAATGAAACTTTTACTGGATTTCCACTTATTTTATCAAATCTCATCTCCACCACACAGGACAAGTTTGCATCTGTTATAGTTTTGGAGAAAATTGTGGTCATTTCATTTATGCGCGAAATGTGCTCAGATTGCTTTTATATTGCATTTGGCACATGGTGACGATTATCTCGAGAGTGCAAAGTAGCCAAATGAAACATTTACTGGATTTCCACTTATTTTATCAAATCTCATCTCCACCACACAGGACAAGTTTGCATCTGTTATAGTTTTAGAGAAAATTGTGGTCATTTCATTTATGCGCGAAATGTGCTCAGATTGCTTTTATATTGCATTTGGCACATGGTGACGATTATCTCGAGAGTGCAAAGTAGCCAAATGAAACTTTTACTGGATTTCCACTTATTTTATCAAATCTCATCTCCACCACACAGGACAAGTTTGCATCTGTTATAGTTTTGGAGAAAATTGTGGTCATTTCATTTATGCGCGAAATGTGCTCAGATTGCTTTTTTATTGCATTTGGCACATGGTGACAATTATCTCGAGAGTGCAAAGTAGCCAAATGAAACTTTTACTGGATTTCCACTTATTTTATCAAATCTCATCTCCACCACACAGGACAAGTTTGCATCTGTTATAGTTTTGGAGATAATTGTGGTCATTTCATTTATGCGCGAAATGTGCTCAGATTGCTTTTATATTGCATTTGGCACATGGTGACGATTATCTCGAGAGTGCAAAGTAGCCAAATGAAACTTTTACTGGATTTCCACTTATTTTATCAAATCTCATCTCCACCACACAGGACAAGTTTACATCTGTTATAGTTTTGGAGAAAATTGTGGTCATTTCATTTATGCGTGAAATGTGCTCAGATTGCTTTTATATTGCATTTGGCACATGGTGACGATTATCTCGAGAGTGCAAAGTAGCCAAATGAAACTTTTACTGGATTTCCACTTATTTTATCAAATCTCATCTCCACCACACAGGACAAGTTTGCATCTGTTATAGTTTTGGAGAAAATTGTGGTCATTTCATTTATGCGCGAAATGTGCTCAGATTGCTTTTATATTGCATTTGGCACATGGTGACGATTATCTCGAGAGTGCAAAGTAGCCAAATGAAACTTTTACTGGATTTCCACTTATTTTTATCAAATCTCATCTCTACCACACAGGACAAGTTTGCATCTGTTATAGTTTTGGAGAAAATTGTGGTCATTTCATTTATGCGCGAAATGTGCTCAGATTGCTTTTATATTGCATTTGGCACATGGTGACGATTATCTCGAGAGTGCAAAGTAGCCAAATGAAACTTTTACTGGATTTCCACTTATTTTATCAAATCTCATCTCCACCACACAGGACAAGTTTGCATCTGTTATAGTTTTGGAGAAAATTGTGGTCATTTCATTTATGCGCGAAATGTGCTCAGATTGCTTTTATATTGCATTTGGCACATGGTGACGATTATCTCGAGAGTGCAAAGTAGCCAAATGAAACATTTACTGGATTTCCACTTATTTTATCAAATCTCATCTCCACCACACAGGACAAGTTTGCATTTGTTATAGTTTTAGAGAAAATTGTGGTCATTTCATTTATGCGCGAAATGTGCTCAGATTGCTTTTATATTGCATTTGGCACATGGTGACGATTATCTCGAGAGTGCAAACTAGCCAAATGAAACTTTTACTGGATTTCCACTTATTTTATCAAATCTCATCTCCACCACACAGGACAAGTTTGCATCTGTTATAGTTTTGGAGAAAATTGTGGTCATTTCATTTATGCGCGAAATGTGCTCAGATTGCTTTTTTATTGCATTTGGCACATGGTGACAATTATCTCGAGAGTGCAAAGTAGCCAAATGAAACTTTTACTGGATTTCCACTTATTTTATCAAATCTCATCTCCACCACACAGGACAAGTTTGCATTTGTTATAGTTTTAGAGAAAATTGTGGTCATTTCATTTATGCGCGAAATGTGCTCAGATTACTTTTATATTGCATTTGGCACATGGTGACGATTATCTCGAGAGTGCAAAGTAGCCAAATGAAACTTTTACTGGATTTCCACTTATTTTATCAAATCTCATCTCCACCACACAGGACAAGTTTGCATCTGTTATAGTTTTGGAGAAAATTGTGGTCATTTCATTTATGCGCGAAATAAGCTCAGATTGCTTTTTTATTGCATTTGGCACATGGTGACAATTATCTCGAGAGTGCAAAGTAGCCAAATGAAACTTTTACTGGATTTCCACTTATTTTATCAAATCTCATCTCCACCACACAGGACAAGTTTGCATCTGTTATAGTTTTGGAGAAAATTGTGGTCATTTCATTTATGCGTGAAATGTGCTCAGATTGCTTTTATATTGCATTTGGCACATGGTGACGATTATCTCGAGAGTGCAAAGTAGCCAAATGAAACTTTTACTGGATTTCCACTTATTTTATCAAATCTCATCTCCACCACACAGGACAAGTTTGCATCTGTTATAGTTTTGGAGAAAATTGTGGTCATTTCATTTATGCGCGAAATGTGCTCAGATTGCTTTTATATTGCATTTGGCACATGGTGACGATTATCTCGAGAGTGCAAAGTAGCCAAATGAAACGTTTACTGGATTTCCACTTATTTTATCAAATCTCATCTCCACCACACAGGACAAGTTTGCATCTGTTATAGTTTTGGAGAAAATTGTGGTCATTTCATTTATGCGCGAAATGTGCTCAGATTGCTTTTATATTGCATTTGGCACATGGTGACGATTATCTCGAGAGTGCAAAGTAGCAAAATGAAACTTTTACTGGATTTCCACTTATTTTATCAAATCTCATCTCCACCACACAGGACAAGTTTGCATCTGTTATAGTTTTGGAGAAAATTGTGGTCCTTTCATTTATGCGCGAAATGTGCTCAGATTGCTTTTATATTGCATTTGGCACATGGTGACGATTATCTCGAGAGTGCAAAGTAGCCAAATGAAACTTTTACTGGATTTCCACTTATTTTATCAAATCTCATCTCCACCACACAGTACAAGTTTGCATCTGTTATAGTTTTGGAGAAAATTGTGGTCATTTCATTTATGCGTGAAATGTGCTCAGATTGCTTTTATATTGCATTTGGCACATGGTGACGATTATCTCGAGAGTGCAAAGAAGCCAAATGAAACTTTTAGTGGATTTCCACTTATTTTATCAAATCTCATCTCCACCACACAGGACGTTTGCATCTGTTATAGTTTTGGAGAAAATTGTGGTCATTTCATTTATGCGCGAAATGTGCTCAGATTGCTTTTATGTTGCATTTGGCACATGGTGACAATTATCTCGAGAGTGCAAAGTAGCCAAATGAAAGTTTTACTGGATTTCCACTTATTTTATCAAATCTCATCTCTACCACACAGGACAAGTTTGCATCTGTTATAGTTTTGGAGAAAATTGTGGTCATTTCATTTATGCGCGAAATGTGCTCAGATTGCTTTTATATTGCATTTGGCACATGGTGACGATTATCTCGAGAGTGCAAAGTAGCCAAATGAAACTTTTACTGGATTTCCACTTATTTTATCAAATCTCATCTCCACCACACAGGACAAGTTTGCATCTGTTATAGTTTTGGAGAAAATTGTGGTCATTTCATTTTTGCGCGAGAAGTGCTCAGATTGCTTTTATATTGCATTTGGCACATGGTGACGATTATCTCGAGAGTGCAAAGTAGCCAAATGAAACTTTTACTGGATTTCCACTTATTGTATCAAATCTCATCTCCACCACACAGGACAAGTTTGCATCTGTTATAGTTTTGGAGAAAATTGTGGTCATTTCATTTATGCGTGAAATGTGCTCAGATTGCTTTTATATTGCATTTGGCACATGGTGACGATTATCTCGAGAGTGCAAAGTAGCCAAATGAAACTTTTACTGGATTTCCACTTATTTTATCAAATCTCATCTCCACCACACAGGACAAGTTTGCATCTGTTATAGTTTTGGAGAAAATTGTGGTCATTTCATTTATGCGCGAAATGTGCTCAGATTGCTTTTATATTGCATTTGGCACATGGTGACGATTATCTCGAGAGTGCAAAGTAGCCAAATGAAACGTTTACTGGATTTCCACTTATTTTATCAAATCTCATCTCCACCACACAGGACAAGTTTGCATCTGTTATAGTTTTGGAGAAAATTGTGGTCATTTCATTTATGCGCGAAATGTGCTCAGATTGCTTTTATATTGCATTTGGCACATGGTGACGATTATCTCGAGAGTGCAAAGTAGCAAAATGAAACTTTTACTGGATTTCCACTTATTTTATCAAATCTCATCTCCACCACACAGGACAAGTTTGCATCTGTTATAGTTTTGGAGAAAATTGTGGTCCTTTCATTTATGCGCGAAATGTGCTCAGATTGCTTTTATATTGCATTTGGCACATGGTGACGATTATCTCGAGAGTGCAAAGTAGCCAAATGAAACTTTTACTGGATTTCCACTTATTTTATCAAATCTCATCTCCACCACACAGTACAAGTTTGCATCTGTTATAGTTTTGGAGAAAATTGTGGTCATTTCATTTATGCGTGAAATGTGCTCAGATTGCTTTTATATTGCATTTGGCACATGGTGACGATTATCTCGAGAGTGCAAAGAAGCCAAATGAAACTTTTAGTGGATTTCCACTTATTTTATCAAATCTCATCTCCACCACACAGGACGTTTGCATCTGTTATAGTTTTGGAGAAAATTGTGGTCATTTCATTTATGCGCGAAATGTGCTCAGATTGCTTTTATGTTGCATTTGGCACATGGTGACAATTATCTCGAGAGTGCAAAGTAGCCAAATGAAAGTTTTACTGGATTTCCACTTATTTTATCAAATCTCATCTCTACCACACAGGACAAGTTTGCATCTGTTATAGTTTTGGAGAAAATTGTGGTCATTTCATTTATGCGCGAAATGTGCTCAGATTGCTTTTATATTGCATTTGGCACATGGTGACGATTATCTCGAGAGTGCAAAGTAGCCAAATGAAACTTTTACTGGATTTCCACTTATTTTATCAAATCTCATCTCCACCACACAGGACAAGTTTGCATCTGTTATAGTTTTGGAGAAAATTGTGGTCATTTCATTTTTGCGCGAGAAGTGCTCAGATTGCTTTTATATTGCATTTGGCACATGGTGACGATTATCTCGAGAGTGCAAAGTAGCCAAATGAAACTTTTACTGGATTTCCACTTATTGTATCAAATCTCATCTCCACCACACAGGACAAGTTTGCATCTGTTATAGTTTTGGAGAAAATTGTGGTCATTTCATTTATGCGCGAAATGTGCTCAGATTGCTTTTATATTGCATTTGGCACATGGTGACGATTATCTCGAGAGTGCAAAGTAGCCAAATGAAACTTTTACTGGATTTCCACTTATTTTATCAAATCTCATCTCCACCACACAGGACAAGTTTGCATCTGTTATAGTTTTGGAGAAAATTGTGGTCATTTCATTCATGCGTGAAATGTGCTCAGATTGCTTTTATATTGCATTTGGCACATGGTGACGATTATCTCGAGAGTGCAAAGAAGCCAAATGAAACTTTTACTGGATTTCCACTTATTTTATCAAATCTCATCTCCACCACACAGGACAAGTTTGCATCTGTTATAGTTTTGGAGAAAATTGTGGTCATTTCATTTATGCGCGAAATGTGCTCAGATTGCTTTTATGTTGCATTTGGCACATGGTGACAATTATCTCGAGAGTGCAAAGTAGCCAAATGAAAGTTTTACTGGATTTCCACTTATTTTATCAAATCTCATCTCTACCACACAGGACAAGTTTGCATCTGTTATAGTTTTGGAGAAAATTGTGGTCATTTCATTTATGCGCGAAATGTGCTCAGATTGCTTTTATATTGCATTTGGCACATGGTGACGATTATCTCGAGAGTGCAAAGTAGCCAAATGAAACTTTTACTGGATTTCCACTTATTTTATCAAATCTCATCTCCACCACACAGGACAAGTTTGCATCTGTTATAGTTTTGGAGAAAATTGTGGTCATTTCATTCATGCGTGAAATGTGCTCAGATTGCTTTTATATTGCATTTGGCACATGGTGACGATTATCTCGAGAGTGCAAAGAAGCCAAATGAAACTTTTACTGGATTTCCACTTATTTTATCAAATCTCATCTCCACCACACAGGACAAGTTTGCATCTGTTATAGTTTTGGAGAAAATTGTGGTCATTTCATTTATGCGCGAAACGTGCTCAGATTGCTTTTATGTTGCATTTGGCACATGGTGACAATTATCTCGAGAGTGCAAAGTAGCCAAATGAAAGTTTTACTGGATTTCCACTTATTTTATCAAATCTCATCTCTACCACACAGGACAAGTTTGCATCTGTTATAGTTTTGGAGAAAATTGTGGTCATTTCATTTATGCGCGAAATGTGCTCAGATTGCTTTTATATTGCATTTGGCACATGGTGACGATTATCTCGAGAGTGCAAAGTAGCCAAATGAAACTTTTACTGGATTTCCACTTATTTTATCAAATCTCATCTCCACCACACAGGACAAGTTTGCATCTGTTATAGTTTTGGAGAAAATTGTGGTCATTTCATTTATGCGTGAAATGTGCTCAGATTGCTTTTATATTGCATTTGGCACATGGTGACGATTATCTCGAGAGTGCAAAGTAGCCAAATGAAACTTTTACTGGATTTCCACTTATTTTATCAAATCTCATCTCCACCACACAGGACAAGTTTGCATCTGTTATAGTTTTGGAGAAAATTGTGGTCATTTCATTTATGCGCGAAATGTGCTCAGATTGCTTTTATATTGCATTTGGCACATGGTGACGATTATCTCGAGAGTGCTAAGTAGCCAAATGAAATATTTACTGGATTTCCACTTATTTTATCAAATCTCATCTCCACCACACAGGACAAGTTTGCATCTGTTATAGTTTTAGAGAAAATTGTGGTCATTTCATTTATGCGCGAAATGTGCTCAGATTGCTTTTATATTGCATTTGGCACATGGTGACGATTATCTCGAGAGTGCAAAGTAGCCAAATGAAACTTTTACTGGATTTCTACTTATTTTATCAAATCTCATCTCCACCACACAGGACAAGTTTGCATCTGTTATAGTTTTGGAGAAAATTGTGGTCATTTCATTTATGCGCGAAATGTGCTCAGATTGCTTTTTTATTACATTTGGCACATGGTGACAATTATCTCGAGAGTGCAAAGTAGCCAAATGAAACTTTTACTGGATTTCCACTTATTTTATCAAATCTCATCTCCACCACACAGGACAAGTTTGCATCTGTTATAGTTTTGGAGATAATTGTGGTCATTTCATTTATGCGCGAAATGTGCTCAGATTGCTTTTATATTGCATTTGGCACATGGTGACGATTATCTCAAGAGTGCAAAGTAGCCAAATGAAACTTTTACTGGATTTCCACTTATTTTATCAAATCTCATCTCCACCACACAGGACAAGTTTGCATCTGTTATAGTTTTGGAGAAAATTGTGGTCATTTCATTTATGCGCGAAATGTGCTCAGATTGCTTTTATATTGCATTTGGCACATGGTGACGATTATCTCGAGAGTGCAAAGTAGCCAAATGAAACTTTTACTGGATTTCCACTTATTTTATCAAATCTCATCTCCACCACACAGGACAAGTTTGCATCTGTTATAGTTTTGGAGAAAATTGTGGTCATTTCATTTATGCGCGAAATGTGCTCAGATTGCTTTTATATTGCATTTGGCACATGGTGACGATTATCTCGAGAGTGCAAAGTAGCCAAATGAAACATTTACTGGATTTCCACTTATTTTATCAAATCTCATCTCCACCACACAGGACAAGTTTGCATCTGTTATAGTTTTAGAGAAAATTGTGGTCATTTCATTTATGCGCGAAATGTGCTCAGATTGCTTTTATATTGCATTTGGCACATGGTGACGATTATCTCGAGAGTGCAAAGTAGCCAAATGAAACTTTTACTGGATTTCCACTTATTTTATCAAATCTCATCTCCACCACACAGGACAAGTTTGCATCTGTTATAGTTTTGGAGAAAATTGTGGTCATTTTATTTATGCGCGAAATGTGCTCAGATTGCTTTTTTATTGCATTTGGCACATGGTGACAATTATCTCGAGAGTGCAAAGTAGCCAAATGAAACTTTTACTGGATTTCCACTTATTTTATCAAATCTCATCTCCACCACACAGGACAAGTTTGCATCTGTTATAGTTTTGGAGATAATTGTGGTCATTTCATTTATGCGCGAAATGTGCTCAGATTGCTTTTATATTGCATTTGGCACATGGTGACGATTATCTCGAGAGTGCAAAGTAGCCAAATGAAACTTTTACTGGATTTCCACTTATTTTATCAAATCTCATCTCCACCACACAGGACGTTTGCATCTGTTATAGTTTTGGAGAAAATTGTGGTCATTTCATTTATGCGCGAAATGTGCTCAGATTGCTTTTATGTTGCATTTGGCACATGGTGACAATTATCTCGAGAGTGCAAAGTAGCCAAATGAAAGTTTTACTGGATTTCCACTTATTTTATCAAATCTCATCTCTACCACACAGGACAAGTTTGCATCTGTTATAGTTTTGGAGAAAATTGTGGTCATTTCATTTATGCGCGAAATGTGCTCAGATTGCTTTTATATTGCATTTGGCACATGGTGACGATTATCTCGAGAGTGCAAAGTAGCCAAATGAAACTTTTACTGGATTTCCACTTATTTTATCAAATCTCATCTCCACCACACAGGACAAGTTTGCATCTGTTATAGTTTTGGAGAAAATTGTGGTCATTTCATTTTTGCGCGAGAAGTGCTCAGATTGCTTTTATATTGCATTTGGCACATGGTGACGATTATCTCGAGAGTGCAAAGTAGCCAAATGAAACTTTTACTGGATTTCCACTTATTGTATCAAATCTCATCTCCACCACACAGGACAAGTTTGCATCTGTTATAGTTTTGGAGAAAATTGTGGTCATTTCATTTATGCGTGAAATGTGCTCAGATTGCTTTTATATTGCATTTGGCACATGGTGACGATTATCTCGAGAGTGCAAAGTAGCCAAATGAAACTTTTACTGGATTTCCACTTATTTTATCAAATCTCATCTCCACCACACAGGACAAGTTTGCATCTGTTATAGTTTTGGAGAAAATTGTGGTCATTTCATTTATGCGCGAAATGTGCTCAGATTGCTTTTATATTGCATTTGGCACATGGTGACGATTATCTCGAGAGTGCAAAGTAGCAAAATGAAACTTTTACTGGATTTCCACTTATTTTATCAAATCTCATCTCCACCACACAGGACAAGTTTGCATCTGTTATAGTTTTGGAGAAAATTGTGGTCCTTTCATTTATGCGCGAAATGTGCTCAGATTGCTTTTATATTGCATTTGGCACATGGTGACGATTATCTCGAGAGTGCAAAGTAGCCAAATGAAACTTTTACTGGATTTCCACTTATTTTATCAAATCTCATCTCCACCACACAGTACAAGTTTGCATCTGTTATAGTTTTGGAGAAAATTGTGGTCATTTCATTTATGCGTGAAATGTGCTCAGATTGCTTTTATATTGCATTTGGCACATGGTGACGATTATCTCGAGAGTGCAAAGAAGCCAAATGAAACTTTTAGTGGATTTCCACTTATTTTATCAAATCTCATCTCCACCACACAGGACGTTTGCATCTGTTATAGTTTTGGAGAAAATTGTGGTCATTTCATTTATGCGCGAAATGTGCTCAGATTGCTTTTATGTTGCATTTGGCACATGGTGACAATTATCTCGAGAGTGCAAAGTAGCCAAATGAAAGTTTTACTGGATTTCCACTTATTTTATCAAATCTCATCTCTACCACACAGGACAAGTTTGCATCTGTTATAGTTTTGGAGAAAATTGTGGTCATTTCATTTATGCGCGAAATGTGCTCAGATTGCTTTTATATTGCATTTGGCACATGGTGACGATTATCTCGAGAGTGCAAAGTAGCCAAATGAAACTTTTACTGGATTTCCACTTATTTTATCAAATCTCATCTCCACCACACAGGACAAGTTTGCATCTGTTATAGTTTTGGAGAAAATTGTGGTCATTTCATTTTTGCGCGAGAAGTGCTCAGATTGCTTTTATATTGCATTTGGCACATGGTGACGATTATCTCGAGAGTGCAAAGTAGCCAAATGAAACTTTTACTGGATTTCCACTTATTGTATCAAATCTCATCTCCACCACACAGGACAAGTTTGCATCTGTTATAGTTTTGGAGAAAATTGTGGTCATTTCATTTATGCGCGAAATGTGCTCAGATTGCTTTTATATTGCATTTGGCACATGGTGACGATTATCTCGAGAGTGCAAAGTAGCCAAATGAAACTTTTACTGGATTTCCACTTATTTTATCAAATCTCATCTCCACCACACAGGACAAGTTTGCATCTGTTATAGTTTTGGAGAAAATTGTGGTCATTTCATTCATGCGTGAAATGTGCTCAGATTGCTTTTATATTGCATTTGGCACATGGTGACGATTATCTCGAGAGTGCAAAGAAGCCAAATGAAACTTTTACTGGATTTCCACTTATTTTATCAAATCTCATCTCCACCACACAGGACAAGTTTGCATCTGTTATAGTTTTGGAGAAAATTGTGGTCATTTCATTTATGCGCGAAATGTGCTCAGATTGCTTTTATGTTGCATTTGGCACATGGTGACAATTATCTCGAGAGTGCAAAGTAGCCAAATGAAAGTTTTACTGGATTTCCACTTATTTTATCAAATCTCATCTCTACCACACAGGACAAGTTTGCATCTGTTATAGTTTTGGAGAAAATTGTGGTCATTTCATTTATGCGCGAAATGTGCTCAGATTGCTTTTATATTGCATTTGGCACATGGTGACGATTATCTCGAGAGTGCAAAGTAGCCAAATGAAACTTTTACTGGATTTCCACTTATTTTATCAAATCTCATCTCCACCACACAGGACAAGTTTGCATCTGTTATAGTTTTGGAGAAAATTGTGGTCATTTCATTCATGCGTGAAATGTGCTCAGATTGCTTTTATATTGCATTTGGCACATGGTGACGATTATCTCGAGAGTGCAAAGAAGCCAAATGAAACTTTTACTGGATTTCCACTTATTTTATCAAATCTCATCTCCACCACACAGGACAAGTTTGCATCTGTTATAGTTTTGGAGAAAATTGTGGTCATTTCATTTATGCGCGAAACGTGCTCAGATTGCTTTTATGTTGCATTTGGCACATGGTGACAATTATCTCGAGAGTGCAAAGTAGCCAAATGAAAGTTTTACTGGATTTCCACTTATTTTATCAAATCTCATCTCTACCACACAGGACAAGTTTGCATCTGTTATAGTTTTGGAGAAAATTGTGGTCATTTCATTTATGCGCGAAATGTGCTCAGATTGCTTTTATATTGCATTTGGCACATGGTGACGATTATCTCGAGAGTGCAAAGTAGCCAAATGAAACTTTTACTGGATTTCCACTTATTTTATCAAATCTCATCTCCACCACACAGGACAAGTTTGCATCTGTTATAGTTTTGGAGAAAATTGTGGTCATTTCATTTATGCGTGAAATGTGCTCAGATTGCTTTTATATTGCATTTGGCACATGGTGACGATTATCTCGAGAGTGCAAAGTAGCCAAATGAAACTTTTACTGGATTTCCACTTATTTTATCAAATCTCATCTCCACCACACAGGACAAGTTTGCATCTGTTATAGTTTTGGAGAAAATTGTGGTCATTTCATTTATGCGCGAAATGTGCTCAGATTGCTTTTATATTGCATTTGGCACATGGTGACGATTATCTCGAGAGTGCTAAGTAGCCAAATGAAATATTTACTGGATTTCCACTTATTTTATCAAATCTCATCTCCACCACACAGGACAAGTTTGCATCTGTTATAGTTTTAGAGAAAATTGTGGTCATTTCATTTATGCGCGAAATGTGCTCAGATTGCTTTTATATTGCATTTGGCACATGGTGACGATTATCTCGAGAGTGCAAAGTAGCCAAATGAAACTTTTACTGGATTTCTACTTATTTTATCAAATCTCATCTCCACCACACAGGACAAGTTTGCATCTGTTATAGTTTTGGAGAAAATTGTGGTCATTTCATTTATGCGCGAAATGTGCTCAGATTGCTTTTTTATTACATTTGGCACATGGTGACAATTATCTCGAGAGTGCAAAGTAGCCAAATGAAACTTTTACTGGATTTCCACTTATTTTATCAAATCTCATCTCCACCACACAGGACAAGTTTGCATCTGTTATAGTTTTGGAGATAATTGTGGTCATTTCATTTATGCGCGAAATGTGCTCAGATTGCTTTTATATTGCATTTGGCACATGGTGACGATTATCTCAAGAGTGCAAAGTAGCCAAATGAAACTTTTACTGGATTTCCACTTATTTTATCAAATCTCATCTCCACCACACAGGACAAGTTTGCATCTGTTATAGTTTTGGAGAAAATTGTGGTCATTTCATTTATGCGCGAAATGTGCTCAGATTGCTTTTATATTGCATTTGGCACATGGTGACGATTATCTCGAGAGTGCAAAGTAGCCAAATGAAACTTTTACTGGATTTCCACTTATTTTATCAAATCTCATCTCCACCACACAGGACAAGTTTGCATCTGTTATAGTTTTGGAGAAAATTGTGGTCATTTCATTTATGCGCGAAATGTGCTCAGATTGCTTTTATATTGCATTTGGCACATGGTGACGATTATCTCGAGAGTGCAAAGTAGCCAAATGAAACATTTACTGGATTTCCACTTATTTTATCAAATCTCATCTCCACCACACAGGACAAGTTTGCATCTGTTATAGTTTTAGAGAAAATTGTGGTCATTTCATTTATGCGCGAAATGTGCTCAGATTGCTTTTATATTGCATTTGGCACATGGTGACGATTATCTCGAGAGTGCAAAGTAGCCAAATGAAACTTTTACTGGATTTCCACTTATTTTATCAAATCTCATCTCCACCACACAGGACAAGTTTGCATCTGTTATAGTTTTGGAGAAAATTGTGGTCATTTCATTTATGCGCGAAATGTGCTCAGATTGCTTTTTTATTGCATTTGGCACATGGTGACAATTATCTCGAGAGTGCAAAGTAGCCAAATGAAACTTTTACTGGATTTCCACTTATTTTATCAAATCTCATCTCCACCACACAGGACAAGTTTGCATCTGTTATAGTTTTGGAGATAATTGTGGTCATTTCATTTATGCGCGAAATGTGCTCAGATTGCTTTTATATTGCATTTGGCACATGGTGACGATTATCTCGAGAGTGCAAAGTAGCCAAATGAAACTTTTACTGGATTTCCACTTATTTTATCAAATCTCATCTCCACCACACAGGACAAGTTTACATCTGTTATAGTTTTGGAGAAAATTGTGGTCATTTCATTTATGCGTGAAATGTGCTCAGATTGCTTTTATATTGCATTTGGCACATGGTGACGATTATCTCGAGAGTGCAAAGTAGCCAAATGAAACTTTTACTGGATTTCCACTTATTTTATCAAATCTCATCTCCACCACACAGGACAAGTTTGCATCTGTTATAGTTTTGGAGAAAATTGTGGTCATTTCATTTATGCGCGAAATGTGCTCAGATTGCTTTTATATTGCATTTGGCACATGGTGACGATTATCTCGAGAGTGCAAAGTAGCCAAATGAAACTTTTACTGGATTTCCACTTATTTTTATCAAATCTCATCTCTACCACACAGGACAAGTTTGCATCTGTTATAGTTTTGGAGAAAATTGTGGTCATTTCATTTATGCGCGAAATGTGCTCAGATTGCTTTTATATTGCATTTGGCACATGGTGACGATTATCTCGAGAGTGCAAAGTAGCCAAATGAAACTTTTACTGGATTTCCACTTATTTTATCAAATCTCATCTCCACCACACAGGACAAGTTTGCATCTGTTATAGTTTTGGAGAAAATTGTGGTCATTTCATTTATGCGCGAAATGTGCTCAGATTGCTTTTATATTGCATTTGGCACATGGTGACGATTATCTCGAGAGTGCAAAGTAGCCAAATGAAACATTTACTGGATTTCCACTTATTTTATCAAATCTCATCTCCACCACACAGGACAAGTTTGCATTTGTTATAGTTTTAGAGAAAATTGTGGTCATTTCATTTATGCGCGAAATGTGCTCAGATTGCTTTTATATTGCATTTGGCACATGGTGACGATTATCTCGAGAGTGCAAACTAGCCAAATGAAACTTTTACTGGATTTCCACTTATTTTATCAAATCTCATCTCCACCACACAGGACAAGTTTGCATCTGTTATAGTTTTGGAGAAAATTGTGGTCATTTCATTTATGCGCGAAATGTGCTCAGATTGCTTTTTTATTGCATTTGGCACATGGTGACAATTATCTCGAGAGTGCAAAGTAGCCAAATGAAACTTTTACTGGATTTCCACTTATTTTATCAAATCTCATCTCCACCACACAGGACAAGTTTGCATTTGTTATAGTTTTAGAGAAAATTGTGGTCATTTCATTTATGCGCGAAATGTGCTCAGATTACTTTTATATTGCATTTGGCACATGGTGACGATTATCTCGAGAGTGCAAAGTAGCCAAATGAAACTTTTACTGGATTTCCACTTATTTTATCAAATCTCATCTCCACCACACAGGACAAGTTTGCATCTGTTATAGTTTTGGAGAAAATTGTGGTCATTTCATTTATGCGCGAAATAAGCTCAGATTGCTTTTTTATTGCATTTGGCACATGGTGACAATTATCTCGAGAGTGCAAAGTAGCCAAATGAAACTTTTACTGGATTTCCACTTATTTTATCAAATCTCATCTCCACCACACAGGACAAGTTTGCATCTGTTATAGTTTTGGAGAAAATTGTGGTCATTTCATTTATGCGTGAAATGTGCTCAGATTGCTTTTATATTGCATTTGGCACATGGTGACGATTATCTCGAGAGTGCAAAGTAGCCAAATGAAACTTTTACTGGATTTCCACTTATTTTATCAAATCTCATCTCCACCACACAGGACAAGTTTGCATCTGTTATAGTTTTGGAGAAAATTGTGGTCATTTCATTTATGCGCGAAATGTGCTCAGATTGCTTTTATATTGCATTTGGCACATGGTGACGATTATCTCGAGAGTGCAAAGTAGCCAAATGAAACGTTTACTGGATTTCCACTTATTTTATCAAATCTCATCTCCACCACACAGGACAAGTTTGCATCTGTTATAGTTTTGGAGAAAATTGTGGTCATTTCATTTATGCGCGAAATGTGCTCAGATTGCTTTTATATTGCATTTGGCACATGGTGACGATTATCTCGAGAGTGCAAAGTAGCAAAATGAAACTTTTACTGGATTTCCACTTATTTTATCAAATCTCATCTCCACCACACAGGACAAGTTTGCATCTGTTATAGTTTTGGAGAAAATTGTGGTCCTTTCATTTATGCCAGAAATGTGCTCAGATTGCTTTTATATTGCATTTGGCACATGGTGACGATTATCTCGAGAGTGCAAAGTAGCCAAATGAAACTTTTACTGGATTTCCACTTATTTTATCAAATCTCATCTCCACCACACAGTACAAGTTTGCATCTGTTATAGTTTTGGAGAAAATTGTGGTCATTTCATTTATGCGTGAAATGTGCTCAGATTGCTTTTATATTGCATTTGGCACATGGTGACGATTATCTCGAGAGTGCAAAGAAGCCAAATGAAACTTTTAGTGGATTTCCACTTATTTTATCAAATCTCATCTCCACCACACAGGACGTTTGCATCTGTTATAGTTTTGGAGAAAATTGTGGTCATTTCATTTATGCGCGAAATGTGCTCAGATTGCTTTTATATTGCATTTGGCACATGGTGACGATTATCTCGAGAGTGCAAAGTAGCCAAATGAAACTTTTACTGGATTTCCACTTATTTTATCAAATCTCATCTCCACCACACAGGACAAGTTTGCATCTGTTATAGTTTTGGAGAAAATTGTGGTCATTTCATTTATGCGTGAAATGTGCTCAGATTGCTTTTATATTGCATTTGGCACATGGTGACGATTATCTCGAGAGTGCAAAGTAGCCAAATGAAACTTTTACTGGATTTCCACTTATTTTATCAAATCTCATCTCCACCACACAGGACAAGTTTGCATCTGTTATAGTTTTGGAGAAAATTGTGGTCATTTCCTTTATGCGCGAAATGTGCTCAGATTGCTTTTATATTGCATTTGGCACATGGTGACGATTATCTCGAGAGTGCAAAGTAGCCAAATGAAACTTTTACTGGATTTCCACTTATTTTATCAAATCTCATCTCCACCACACAGGACAAGTTTGCATCTGTTATAGTTTTGGAGAAAATTGTGGTCATTTCATTTATGCGCGAAATGTGCTCAGATTGCTTTTATATTGCATTTGGCACATGATGACGATTATCTCGAGAGTGCAAAGTAGCCAAATGAAACTTTTACTGGATTTCCACTTATTTTATCAAATCTCATCTCCACCACACAGGACAAGTTTGCATCTGTTATAGTTTTGGAGAAAATTGTGGTCATTTCATTTATGGGCGAAATGTGCTCAGATTGCTTTTATATTGCATTTGGCACATGGTGACGATTATCTTGAGAGTGCAAAGTAGCCAAATGAAACATTTACTGGATTTACACTTATTTTATCAAATCTCATCTCCACCACACAGGACAAGTTTGCATCTGTTATAGTTTTAGAGAAAATTGTGGTCATTTCATTTATGCGCGAAATGTGCTCAGATTGCTTTTATATTGCATTTGGCACATGGTGACGATTATCTCGAGAGTGCAAAGTAGCCAAATGAAACTTTTACTGGATTTCCACTTATTTTATCAAATCTCATCTCCACCACACAGGACAAGTTTGCATCTGTTATAGTTTTGGAGAAAATTGTGGTCATTTCATTTATGCGCGAAATGTGCTCAGATTGCTTTTTTATTGCATTTGGCACATGGTGACAATTATCTCGAGAGTGCAAAGTAGCCAAATGAAACTTTTACTGGATTTCCACTTATTTTATCAAATCTCATCTCCACCACACAGGACAAGTTTGCATCTGTTATAGTTTTGGAGAAAATTGTGGTCATTTCATTTATGCGCGAAATGTGCTCAGATTGCTTTTATATTGCATTTGGCACATGGTGACGATTATCTCGAGAGTGCAAAGTAGCCAAATGAAACTTTTACTGGATTTCCACTTATTTTATCAAATCTCATCTCCACCACACAGGACAAGTTTGCATCTGTTATAGTTTTGGAGAAAATTGTGGTCATTTCATTTATGCGCGAAATGTGCTCAGATTGCTTTTATATTGCATTTGGCACATGGTGACGATTATCTCGAGAGTGCAAAGTAGCCAAATGAAACTTTTACTGGATTTCCACTTATTTTTATCAAATCTCATCTCCACCACACAGGACAAGTTTGCATCTGTTATAGTTTTGGAGAAAATTGTGGTCATTTCATTTATGCGCGAAATGTGCTCAGATTGCTTTTATATTGCATTTGGCACATGGTGACGATTATCTCGAGAGTGCAAAGTAGCCAAATGAAACTTTTACTGGATTTCCACTTATTTTATCAAATCTCATCTCCACCACACAGGACAAGTTTGCATCTGTTATAGTTTTGGAGAAAATTGTGGTCATTTCATTTATGCGCGAAATGTGCTCAGATTGCTTTTATATTGCATTTGGCACATGGTGACGATTATCTCGAGAGTGCAAAGTAGCCAAATGAAACTTTTACTGGATTTCCACTTATTTTATCAAATCTCATCTCCACCACACAGGACAAGTTTGCATCTGTTATAGTTTTGGAGAAAATTGTGGTCATTTCATTTATGCGCGAAATGTGCTCAGATTGCTTTTATATTGCATTTGGCACATGGTGACGATTATCTCGAGAGTGCAAAGTAGCCAAATGAAACTTTTACTGGATTTCCACTTATTTTATCAAATCTCATCTCCACCACACAGGACAAGTTTGCATCTGTTATAGTTTTGGAGAAAATTGTGGTCATTTCATTTATGCGCGAAATGTGCTCAGATTGCTTTTATATTGCATTTGGCACATGGTGACGATTATCTCGAGAGTGCAAAGTAGCCAAATGAAACTTTTACTGGATTTCCACTTATTTTATCAAATCTCATCTCCACCACACAGGACAAGTTTGCATCTGTTATAGTTTTGGAGAAAATTGTGGTCATTTCATTTATGCGCGAAATGTGCTCAGATTGCTTTTATATTGCATTTGGCACATGGTGACGATTATCTCGAGAGTGCAAAGTAGCCAAATGAAACATTTACTGGATTTCCACTTATTTTATCAAATCTCATCTCCACCACACAGGACAAGTTTGCATCTGTTATAGTTTTAGAGAAAATTGTGGTCATTTCATTTATGCGCGAAATGTGCTCAGATTGCTTTTATATTGCATTTGGCACATGGTGACGATTATTTCGAGAGTGCAAAGTAGCCAAATGAAACTTTTACTGGATTTCCACTTATTTTATCAAATCTCATCTCCACCACACAGGACAAGTTTGCATCTGTTATAGTTTTGGAGAAAATTGTGGTCATTTCATTTATGCGTGAAATGTGCTCAGATTGCTTTTATATTGCATTTGGCACATGGTGACGATTATCTCGAGAGTGCAAAGTAGCCAAATGAAACTTTTACTGGATTTCCACTTATTTTTATCAAATCTCATCTCTACCACACAGGACAAGTTTGCATCTGTTATAGTTTTGGAGAAAATTGTGGTCATTTCATTTATGCGCGAAATGTGCTCAGATTGCTTTTATATTGCATTTGGCACATGGTGACGATTATCTCGAGAGTGCAAAGTAGCCAAATGAAACTTTTACTGGATTTCCACTTATTTTATCAAATCTCATCTCCACTACACAGGACAAGTTTGCATCTGTTATAGTTTTGGAGAAAATTGTGGTCATTTCATTTATGCGCGAAATGTGCTCAGATTGCTTTTATATTGCATTTGGCACATGGTGACGATTATCTCGAGAGTGCAAAGTAGCCAAATGAAACATTTACTGGATTTCCACTTATTTTATCAAATCTCATCTCCACCACACAGGACAAGTTTGCATTTGTTATAGTTTTAGAGAAAATTGTGGTCATTTCATTTATGCGCGAAATGTGCTCAGATTGCTTTTATATTGCATTTGGCACATGGTGACGATTATCTCGAGAGTGCAAAGTAGCCAAATGAAACTTTTACTGGATTTCCACTTATTTTATCAAATCTCATCTCCACCACACAGGACAAGTTTGCATCTGATATAGTTTTGGAGAAAATTGTGGTCATTTCATTTATGCGCGAAATGTGCTCAGATTGCTTTTTTATTGCATTTGGCACATGGTGACTATTATCTCGAGAGTGCAAAGTAGCCAAATGAAACTTTTACTGGATTTCCACTTATTTTATCAAATCTCATCTCCACCACACAGGACAAGTTTGCATTTGTTACAGTTTTAGAGAAAATTGTGGTCATTTCATTTATGCGCGAAATGTGCTCAGATTACTTTTATATTGCATTTGGCACATGGTGACGATTATCTCGAGAGTGCAAAGTAGCCAAATGAAACTTTTACTGGATTTCCACTTATTTTATCAAATCTCATCTCCACCACACAGGACAAGTTTGCATCTGTTATAGTTTTGGAGAAAATTGTGGTCATTTCATTTATGCGCGAAATAAGCTCAGATTCCTTTTTTTTTTGCATTTGGCACATGGTGACAATTATCTCGAGAGTGCAAAGTAGCCAAATGAAACGTTTACTGGATTTCCACTTATTTTATCAAATCTCATCTCCACCACACAGGACAAGTTTGCATCTGTTATAGTTTTGGAGAAAATTGTGGTCATTTCATTTATGCGTGAAATGTGCTCTGATTGCTTTTATATTGCATTTGGCACATGGTGACGATTATCTCGAGAGTGCAAAGTAGCCAAATGAAACTTTTACTGGATTTCCACTTATTTTATCAAATCTCATCTCCACCACACAGGACAAGTTTGCATCTGTTATAGCTTTGGAGAAAATTGTGGTCATTTCATTTATGCGCGAAATGTGCTCAGATTGCTTTTATATTGCATTTGGCACATGGTGACGATTATCTCGAGAGTGCAAAGTAGCCAAATGAAACTTTTACTGGATTTCCACTTATTTTTATCAAATCTCATCTCTACCACATAGGACAAGTTTGCATCTGTTATAGTTTTGGAGAAAATTGTGGTCATTTCATTTATGCGCGAAATGTGCTCAGATTGCTTTTATATTGCATTTGGCACATGGTGACGATTATCTCGAGAGTGCAAAGTAGCCAAATGAAACTTTTACTGGATTTCCACTTATTTTATCAAATCTAATCTCCACCACACAGGACAAGTTTGCATCTGTTATAGTTTTAGAGAAAATTGTGGTCATTTCATTTATGCGCGAAATGTGCTCAGATTGCTTTTATATTGCATTTGGCACATGGTGACGATTATCTCGAGAGTGCAAAGTAGCCAAATGAAACGTTTACTGGATTTCCACTTATTTTATCAAATCTCATCTCCACCACACAGGACAAGTTTGCATCTGTTATAGTTTTGGAGAAAATTGTGGTCATTTCATTTATGCGCGAAATGTGCTCAGATTGCTTTTATATTGCATTTGGCACATGGTGACGATTATCTCGAGAGTGCAAAGTAGCAAAATGAAACTTTTACTGGATTTCCACTTATTTTATCAAATCTCATCTCCACCACACAGGACAAGTTTGCATCTGTTATAGTTTTGGAGAAAATTGTGGTCCTTTCATTTATGCGCGAAATGTGCTCAGATTGCTTTTATATTGCATTTGGCACATGGTGACGATTATCTCGAGAGTGCAAAGTAGCCAAATGAAACTTTACTGGATTTCCACTTATTTTATCAAATCTCATCTCCACCACACAGTACAAGTTTGCATCTGTTATAGTTTTGGAGAAAATTGTGGTCATTTCATTTATGCGTGAAATGTGCTCAGATTGCTTTTATATTGCATTTGGCACATGGTGACGATTATCTCGAGAGTGCAAAGAAGCCAAATGAAACTTTTAGTGGATTTCCACTTATTTTATCAAATCTCATCTCCACCACACAGGACGTTTGCATCTGTTATAGTTTTGGAGAAAATTGTGGTCATTTCATTTATGCGCGAAATGTGCTCAGATTGCTTTTATATTGCATTTGGCACATGGTGACGATTATCTCGAGAGTGCAAAGTAGCCAAATGAAACTTTTACTGGATTTCCACTTATTTTATCAAATCTCATCTCCACCACACAGGACAAGTTTGCATCTGTTATAGTTTTGGAGAAAATTGTGGTCATTTCATTTATGCGTGAAATGTGCTCAGATTGCTTTTATATTGCATTTGGCACATGGTGACGATTATCTCGAGAGTGCAAAGTAGCCAAATGAAACTTTTACTGGATTTCCACTTATTTTATCAAATCTCATCTCCACCACACAGGACAAGTTTGCATCTGTTATAGTTTTGGAGAAAATTGTGGTCATTTCATTTATGCGCGAAATGTGCTCAGATTGCTTTTATATTGCATTTGGCACATGGTGACGATTATCTCGAGAGTGCAAAGTAGCCAAATGAAACTTTTACTGGATTTCCACTTATTTTTATCAAATCTCATCTCTACCACACAGGACAAGTTTGCATCTGTTATAGTTTTGGAGAAAATTGTGGTCATTTCATTTATGCGCGAAATGTGCTCAGATTGCTTTTATATTGCATTTGGCACATGGTGACGATTATCTCGAGAGTGCAAAGTAGCCAAATGAAACTTTTACTGGATTTCCACTTATTTTATCAAATCTCATCTCCACCACACAGGACAAGTTTGCATCTGTTATAGTTTTGGAGAAAATTGTGGTCATTTCATTTATGCGCGAAATGTGCTCAGATTGCTTTTATATTGCATTTGGCACATGGTGACGATTATCTCGAGAGTGCAAAGTAGCCAAATGAATCGTTTACTGGATTTCCACTTATTTTATCAAATCTCATCTCCACCACACAGGACAAATTTGCATCTGTTATAGTTTTGGAGAAAATTGTGGTCATTTCATTTATGCGCGAAATGTGCTCAGATTGCTTTTATATTGCATTTGGCACATGGTGACGATTATCTCGAGAGTGCAAAGTAGCAAAATGAAACTTTTACTGGATTTCCACTTATTTTATCAAATCTCATCACCACACAGGACAAGTTTGCATCTGTTATAGTTTTGGAGAAAATTGTGGTCATTTCATTTATGCGCGAAATGTGCTCAGATTGCTTTTATATTGCATTTGGCACATGGTGACGATTATCTCGAGAGTGCAAAGTAGCCAAATGAAACTTTTACTGGATTTCCACTTATTTTATCAAATCTCATCTCCACCACACAGTACAAGTTTGCATCTGTTATAGTTTTGGAGAAAATTGTGGTCCTTTCATTTATGCGCGAAATGTGCTCAGATTGCTTTTATATTGCATTTGGCACCTGGTGACGATTATCTCGAGAGTGCAAAGTAGCCAAATGAAACTTTTACTGGATTTCCACTTATTTTATCAAATCTCATCTCCACCACACAGTACAAGTTTGCATCTGTTATAGTTTTGGAGAAAATTGTGGTCATTTCATTTATGCGTGAAATGTGCTCAGATTGCTTTTATATTGCATTTGGCACATGGTGACGATTATCTCGAGAGTGCAAAGAAGCCAAATGAAACTTTTAGTGGATTTCCACTTATTTTATCAAATCTCATCTCCACCACACAGGACGTTTGCATCTGTTATAGTTTTGGAGAAAATTGTGGTCATTTCATTTATGCGCGAAATGTGCTCAGATTGCTTTTATGTTGCATTTGGCACATGGTGACAATTATCTCGAGAGTGCAAAGTAGCCAAATGAAAGTTTTACTGGATTTCCACTTATTTTATCAAATCTCATCTCTACCACACAGGACAAGTTTGCATCTGTTATAGTTTTGGAGAAAATTGTGGTCATTTCATTTATGCGCGAAATGTGCTCAGATTGCTTTTATATTGCATTTGGCACATGGTGACGATTATCTCGAGAGTGCAAAGTAGCCAAATGAAACTTTTACTGGATTTCCACTTATTTTATCAAATCTCATCTCCACCACACAGGACAAGTTTGCATCTGTTATAGTTTTGGAGAAAATTGTGGTCATTTCATTTATGCGCGAAATGTGCTCAGATTGCTTTTATATTGCATTTGGCACATGGTGACGATTATCTCGAGAGTGCAAAGTAGCCAAATGAAACTTTTACTGGATTTCCACTTATTTTATCAAATCTCATCTCCACCACACAGGACAAGTTTGCATCTGTTATAGTTTTGGAGAAAATTGTGGTCATTTCATTTATGCGCGAAATGTGCTCAGATTGCTTTTATATTGCATTTGGCACATGGTGACGATTATCTCGAGAGTGCAAAGTAGCCAAATGAAACTTTTACTGGATTTCCACTTATTTTATCAAATCTCATCTCCACCACACAGGACAAGTTTGCATCTGTTATAGTTTTGGAGAAAATTGTGGTCATTTCATTTATGCGCGAAATGTGCTCAGATTGCTTTTATATTGCATTTGGCACATGGTGATGATTATCTCGAGAGTGCAAAGTAGCCAAATGAAACTTTTACTGGATTTCCACTTATTTTTATCAAATCTGTCTTTTGCTTTCGTTTGGCCATGTTGTGTGCGCAGTCACTAGGATTATGTGAGTTAATGTAGAGTCAGTTTCACACTTCTCTGTGTTGGTGTAGTGGTAGGCTCTTTGCTTGGGCTGCGAGAGGATGTGGGTTTAACTCTGAGGCAAGGCCCATGGACTTTTTATGGCTGCATGTAATTGCCTAGTCCAATGGATTGTGTTGCCTATGAGTTTCCATTGGATTGATAGGCCAGGTACTGTCTTTTGTTTTCGTTTGGCCATGTTGTGTGCGCAGTCACTAGGATTATGTGAATTAATGTAGAGTCAGGTTCACATTTCTCTGTGTTGGTGTAGTGGTAGGCTCTTTGCTTGAGCTGCGCGAGGTTGTGAATTTGACTTTGAGGCAAGGCCCATGGACTTTGTATGGCTGCAAGTTATTGCCTTGTCCAATGGACTGTGTTGCCTATGAGTTTCCATTGAATTGATAGGCCAGGTATTGTCTTTTGTTTGGCCATGTTGTGTGCGCAGTCGGTAGGATGATGTGAATTAATGTAGAATCAGCTTCCCACTTCTCTGTGTTGGTGTAGTGGTAGGCTCTTTGCTTGACTGCGAGAGGTTGTGGGTTTGACTCTGAGGCAAGGCCCATGGACTTTGAATGTCTCCATGTAATTGTCTAGTCTAATGGACTGTGTTGCCTATGAGTTTTCATTGGATTGATAGGCCAGGTCCTGTCTTTTGCTTTTGTTTGGCCATGTTGTTTGCGCAGTCACTAGGATTATGTGAATGAATGTAGAATCAGTTTTCCACTTCTCTGTGTTGGTGTATTGGTAGGCTCTTTGCTTGTGCTACGAGAGTTTGTGGGTTAGACTCTGGGGCAAGGCACATGGGCTTTGTATGGCTGCATGTAATTGCCTAGTCCAATGTACTGTGTTACGTATGAGTTTCCATTGGATTGATAGGCCAGGTACTGTCTTTTGCTTTTGTTTGGCCATGTTGTGTGCGCAGTCACTAGGATTATGTGAAGTAATGTAAAGTTGGTTTACAAATTCTCTGTGTTGGTTTAGTGGTAGGCTCTTTGCTTGTTCTTTTAAAGGTTGTGGGTTTGACTCTGAGGCAAGGCCCATGAGCTTTGTATGGCTGCAAGTAATTGCCTAGTCTAATGGACTGAGTTGCCTATGAGTTTCCATTGGATTGATAGGCCAGGTACTGTCTTTTGCTTTCGTTTGGCCATGTTGTGTGCGCAGTCACTAGGATTATGTGAGTTAATGTAGAGTCAGTTTCACACTTCTCTGTGTTGGTGTAGTAGTAGGCTCTTTGCTTGGGTTGCGACAGGTTGTGGGTCCGACTCTAATGCAAGGCTCATGGACTTTTTATGGCTGCATGTAATTGCCTAGTCCAATGGACTGTGTTGACTATGAGTTTCCATTGGATTGGTAGGGCAGTTATTGACTTTTGCTTTCGTTTGGCCATGTTGTGTGCGCAGTCACTAGGATTATGTGAATTAATGTAGAGTCTGTTTCATATTTCTCTGTGTTGGTGTAGTGGTAGGCGCTTTGCTTAAGCTGCGAGAGGTTGTGAGTTCAACTTTGAGGCAAGGCCCATGGACTTTGTATGGCTGCATGTTATTGCCTAGTAAAATGGACTATGTTGCCTATGAGTTTCAATTGGATTGATAGGCCAGGTACTGTCTTTTGCTTTTGTTTGGCCATGTTGTGTGCGCAGTCACTAGGATTATGTGAATTAATGTAGAGTCATTCTCCTACTTCTCTGTGTTGGTGTAGTGGTAGGCTCTTTGCTTGGGTTACGAGAAGTTGTGGGTTCGACTCAGAGGCAAGGCCCATGGACTTTGTATGGCTGCATGTAATCGCCTAGTTCAATGGACTGTGTTGCCTATGAGTTTCCATTGGATTAATAGGCCAGGTACTGCCTTTTGCTTTTGTTTGGCCATGTTGTGTGCGCAGTCACTAGGATTATGTGAATTAATGTAGAATCAGTTTCCCACTTCTCTGTGTTGGTGTAGTGGTAGGCTCTTTGCTTGGCTGTGAGAGGTTGTGGGTTTGACGCTGAGGCAAGGCCCATGGACTTTGTATGTCTCCATGTAATTGTCTAGTCAAATGGACTGTGTTGCCTATGAGTTTCCATTGGATTGATAGGCCAGGTACTGTCTTTTGCTTTTGTTTGGCCATGTTGTGTGCGCAGTCACTAGGATTATGTGAATTAATGTAGAATCAGTTTTCCACTTCTCGGTGTTGGTGTATTGGTAGGCTTTTTGCTTGAGCTACGAGAGGTTGTAGGTTCGACTCTGGGGCAATGCCCATGGGCTTTGTATGGCTGCATGTAATTGCCTAGTCAAATGGACTGTGTTGCCTATGAGTTTCCATTGGATTGATAGGCCTGGTACTGTCTTTTGCATTTGTTTGGCCATGTTGTGTGCGCAGTCACTAGGATTATGTGAATTAATGTAGAGTCATTCACCTACTTCTCTGTGTTGGTGTAGTGGTAGTCTCTTTGCTTAAGCTGCGAGAGGTTGTGGGTTCGACTCTTAGGCAAGGCCTATGGAGTTATATATGGCTGCATGTAATTGCGTAGTTCAATTGACTGTGTTGCCTATGAGTTCCCATTGGATTGATAGGCCAGGTAATGTCTTTTGCTTTTGTTTGGCCATGTTGTGTGCGCAGTCACTAGGATTATGTGAATTAATGTAGACACAGTTTCCTACTTCTTTGTGTTGGTGTAGTTGTAGGCTCTTTGCTTGTTCTGCCAGAGGTTGTTGGTTTGACTCTGAGGCAAGGCCCATGGACTTTGAATGGCTGCATGTAATTGCCTAGTCCAATGGACTCTGTTGTCTATGAGTTTCCATTGGATTGATAGACCAGGGACTGTCTTTTGCTTTTGTTTGGCCATGTTGTGTGCGCAGTCACTAGGATTATATGAATTTATGTTGAGTCAGTTTTGCACTTCTTTGTGTTGGTGTAGTGGTAGCCTCTTTGCTTGGGCTGTGAGAGGTTGTGAGTTTGACTCTGAGGCAAAGCCCATGGACTTTTTATGGCTGCATGTAATTGCCTAGTCCAATGGATTGTGTTGCCTATGAGTTTCCATTGGATTGATAGGCCAGGTACTGTCTTTTGTTTGGCCATGTTGTGTGCGCAGTCGGTAGGATTATGTGAATTAATGTAGAATCAGCTTCCCACTTCTCTGTGTTGGTGTATTGGTAGGCTCTTTGCTTGACTGCGAGAGGTTGTGGGTTTGACTCTGAGGCAAGGCCCATGGACTATAAAAATGTCTCCATGTAATTGTCTAGTCTAATGGACTGTGTTGACTATGAGTTTTCATTGGATTGATAGGCCAGGTCCTGTCTTTTGCTTTTGTTTGGCCATGTTGTTTGCGCAGTCACTAGGATTATGTGAATTAATGTAGAATCGGTTTTCCACTTCTCTGTGTTGGTGTATTGGTAGGCTCTTTGCTTGTGCTACGAGAGTTTGTGGGTTAGACTCTGGGGCAAGGCACATGGGCTTTGTATGGCTGCATGTAATTGTCTTGTCCAATGTACTGTGTTACGTATGAGTTTCCATTGGATTGATAGGCCAGGTACTGTCTTTTGCTTTTGTTTGGCCATGTTGTGTGCGCAGTCACTAGGATTATGTGAAGTAATGTAGAGTTGGTTTACAACTTCTCTGTGTTGGTTTAGTGGTAGGCTCTTTGCTTGTTCTTTAAAAGGTTGTGGGTTTGACTCTGAGGCAAGGCCCATGAGCTTTGTATGGCTGCAAGTAATTGCCTAGTCTAATGCACTGAGTTGCCTATGAGTTTCCATTGGATTGATAGGCCAGGTACTGTCTTTTGCTTTCGTTTGGCCATGTTGTGTGCGCAGTCACTAGGATTATGTGAGTTAATGTAGAGTCAGTTTCACACTTCTCTGTGTTGGTGTAGTAGTAGGCTCTTTGCTTGGGTTGCGACAGGTTGTGGGTCCGACTCTAATGCAAGGCTCATGGACTTTGTATGGCTGCAGGTAATCGCCTAGTTCAATGGACTGTGTTGCCTATGAGTTTCCATTGGATTAATAGGCCAGGTACTGCCTTTTGCTTTTGTTTGGCCATGTTGTGTGCGCAGTCACTAGGATTATGTGAATTAATGTAGAATCAGGTTCCCACTTCTCTGTGTTGGTGTAGTGGTAGGCTCTTTGCTTGGCTGTGAGAGGTTGTGGGTTTGACGCTGAGGCAAGGCCCATGGACTTTGTATGTCTCCATGTAATTGTCTAGTCAAATGGACTGTGTTACCTATGAGTTTCCATTGGATTGATAGGCCAGGTACTGTCTTTTGCTTTTGTTTGGCCATGTTGTGTGCGCAGTCACTAGGATTATGTGAATTAATGTAGAATCAGTTTTCCACTTCTCGGTGTTGGTGTATTGGTATGCTTTTTGCTTGAGCTACGATAGGTTGCGGGTTCGACTCTGGGGCAATGCCCATGGGCTTTGTATGGCTGCATGTAATTGCCTAGTCAAATGGACTGTGTTGCCTATGAGTTTCCATTGGATTGATAGGCCTGGTACTGTCTTTTGCATTTGTTTGGCCATGTTGTGTGCGCAGTCACTAGGATTATGTGAATTAATGTAGAGTCATTCACCTACTTCTCTGTGTTGGTGTAGTGGTAGTCTCTTTGCTTATCTGCGAGAGGTTGTGGGTTCGACTCTGAGGCAAGGCCTATGGAGTATATATGGCTGCATGTAATTGCGTAGTTCAATTGACTGTGTTGCCTATGAGTTCCCGTTGGATTGATAGGCCAGGTAATGTCTTTTGCTTTTGTTTGGCCATGTTGTGTGCGCAGTCACTAGGATTATGTGAATTAATGTAGAGTCAGGTTCACATTTCTCTGTGTTGGGGTAGTGGTAGGCTCTTTGCTTGAGCTGCGAGAGGTTGTGAGTTCGACTTTGAGGCAAGGCCCATGGACTTTGTATGGCTGCATGTTATTGCCTAGTCCAATGGACTATGTTGCCTATGAGTTTCAATAGGATTGATAGACCTGGTACAGTCTTTTGCTTTTGTTTGGCCATGTTGTGTGCGCAGTCACTAGGATTATGTGAATTAATGTAGATTCATTCTCCTACTTCTCTGTGTTGGTGTAGTGGTAGGCTCTTTGCTTGGGTTACGAGAAGTTGAGGGTTCGACTCTGAGGTCAAGGCCCATGGACTTTGTATGGCTGCATGTAATCGCCCAGTTCAATCGACTGTGTTGCCTATGAGTTTTCATTGGATTGATAAGCCAGGTACTGACTTTTGCTTTTGTTTGGCCATGTTGTGTGCGCAGTCACTAGGATTATGTGAATTAATGTAGAGTCAGTTTACAACTTCTCTGTGTTGGTTTAGTGGTAGGCTCTTTGCTTGTTCCCCAAGAGGTAGTGGGTTCGACTCTGAGGCAAGGCTCATGAACTTTGTATGGCTGCATGTAATCGCCCAGTTCAATGGACTGTGTTGCCTATGAGTTTAAATTGGATTGATAGGCCAGGTACTGTCTTTTGCTTTTGTTTGGCCATGTTGTGTTCGCAGTCACTAGGATTATGTGAATTAATGTAGAGTCATTCATCTACTTCTCTGTGTTTGTGTAGTTGTAGTCTCTTTGCTTAAGCTGTGAGAGGTTGTGGGTTCGACTCTGAGGCAAAGCCCATGGAGTTTTTATGGCAGCATGTAATTGCCTAGTTCAATTGACTGTGTTGCCTATGAGTTTCCATTGAATTGATAGGCCAGGTATTGTCTTTTGTTTGGCCATGTTGTGTGCGCAGTCACTAGGATTATGTGAACTAATGTAAACTCAGTTTCCAACTTCTCTGTGTTGGTGTAATCGTAGGCTTTTTCCTTGGGCTGCGAGAAATTGTGGGTTTGACTCTGAGGCAAAGCCCATGGACTTTGTATGGCTGCATGTAATTGCCAAGTCCAATGGACTGTGTTGCCTATGAGTTTCCTTTGAATTGATAGGCCAGGTATTGTCTTTTGTTTGGCCATGTTGTGTGCGCAGTCGGTAGGATTATTTGAATTAATGTAGAATCAGTTTCCCACTTCTTTGTGTTTGTGTAGTGGTAGGCTCTTTGCTTGGGCTGCGAGAGGTTGTGGGTTCGACTCTAATGCAAGGCCCATGGACTTTGTATGTCTCCATGTAATTGTCTAGTCCAATGGACTGTGTTGCCTATGAGTTTCCATTGGTTTGATAGGCCAGGTACTGTCTTTTGCTTTTGTTTGGCCATGTTATGTGCGCAGTCACTAGGATTATGTGAATTAATGAAGAATCGGTTTTCCACTTCTCTGTGTTGGTGTATTAGTAGGCTCTTTCCTTGGGCTACGAGAGGGTGTGGGTTCGACTCTAATGCAAGGCCCATGGACTTTGTATGTCTCCATGTAATTGCATAGTCCAATGTACTGTGTCAGCTTTGAGTTTCCATTGGATTGATAGGCCAGGTGCTGTCTTTTGCTTTTGTTTGGCCATGTTGTGTGCGCAGTCACTAGGATTCTGTGAATTAATGTAGAGTTTGTTTCCTACTTCTCTGTGTTGGTTTAGTGGTAGGCTCTTTGCTTGTTCTCCAAGAGGTTGTGGGTTCGACTCTGAGGCAAGGCCCATTAACTTTGTATGGCTGCATATATTTGCTTAGTCTAATGGACTATGTTGCCTATGATTTCATTGGATTGATAGGCCAGATACTGTCCTTTGCTTTTGTTTGGTCATGTTGTGTGCGCAGTCACTAGGTCTATGTGAATTAATGTAGAGTCATTCCCCTACTTCTCTGTGTTGGTGTAGTGGTAGTCTCTTTGCTTAAGCTGCGAGAGGTTTTGGGTTCGACTCTGAGGCAAGGCCCATGTAGTTTGTATGTCTGCATGTAATTGCCTAGTTTAATTGACTGTGTTGCCTATGAGTTCCCATTGGATTGATAGGCCAGGTACTGTCTTTTGTTTTCGTGTGCGCAGTCACTAGGATTATGTGAGTTAATGTAGAGTCAGGTTCACACATCTCTGTGTTGATGTGGTGGTAGGCTCTTTGCTTGGGGTACGAGAAGTTGTGGGTTCGACCTGTCGGTCTGCCTTTTCTCCTGCCTGTCTCTGTATGTTTGTCTCTGTCTGTTTCCCTATCTGCCTCTGTCTCTTTCTCTGTCTCTGTCTGTCTGCCTTTTTTCCCTGTCTATCTCTGTCTGTCTCTTTCCCTGTCTGCCTCTGTCTGTTTGTCTATGTCTCTTTCCCTGTCTGTCTATGCCTATCTGTCTCTGTCTGTTTGTCTCTCAGTCTGTGTCTGTCTCTCTCTATCTGTCTCCCCACTGACATCATATTATCTCACACGTAAGCTTCTTATACTATGAATGTCCTTTGTTCCTATAGCAACCAATCACAGCTGCTATTAATAACTTGCAGCTCCCACCTCCATTCAGTTTAATGGAGGCAGGTTTTTTGGAGAGTAACTGTAAAGCGCGGGGTTAAATATTCCTGTTAAAACATAGTCTACGACGTTCCCTGAGTCACATGAGGTGTCTGCAAAATTTTGTGTTTGTAAATATGACGGTGCGGATTCCTTTAGCAGACATACACACATACATATGTGACGCCCTGACACTGCAGGTAGTCACACATAGGCCCCCGCATAACAACTTCCCTCACCTAAGTCACACAAAGCCAACCAGAAAATCCTAGTCACCTCCCCCAGAGAAAGACAGGCACACCAGTGGGCAGGACCAGACGGAAGGAAACGCCCACCTAGGGGTCTGGAGACCCCGGGGCAGGAAAAAGGAGTCAGTTGTTTTTAAGGAGAGTTGTGGAGTGAGGAGTAAGGAGTGGAGTCCAGGCCTCTGCTTTAGACCTGAGGCTGAACTGACAGGTTAGTTAACCCCGCTTAACTAACTTAAGACAACAAATGGGCTGCAATGCTGAGAACCTGCTTACCTACGTAACTGATGAGGGAGGATGTCGCAAATCCATGGGAAGATGTTCAAGCTCTCCTGCAGTTCTTGGTGGTCCGTACAGTCCGACCACTTCGAATTCTGAAAGGCACTCTTACCCTTTCTACCCTGGAACGAAACTTACGCAAATAAACATGCTTGACCCTGGAATTGTTGACTCCGGTCTTCCTTTCATACCCCACACCTCCATTCCCATTTCTTATTTAAAAGTAATTACACAGACACAAATTTATCTTTGGATAATTTTGGCCATAGCAGCCATTTTATTAACAAGAATACATAACCAATAAAATTTGCAATGTGGTAAGGTCCTTGAAGCTACCAAAACCCTGGTGATTCCCATAACCGAGCAATAAAAAACCTCAACTTGCTCCCAGCCGTTACCCACACTGGCTCAGGAGCACCAAATGGTAAGGGTTAATCCTCCGTCAACCCCAACCACACCCCCAGGGGCCCCGACATACCCCGTCGGGGTTCCCCCCCAAAATCACCAGGGGACCATCAATTCTGCCAATGAGGGGATCCATACCCGGATGAATCCCCGAACCAATTTTAAACCAACTTCAAGGACCCACCAATAAACAACACCACAACGAAGGCACCTTGAAACCCTTCAAGTGCCTGAGACCCCCCGCAACCAAAGGGCCCTCTCAATACCTCCCTGCAAGCCAAGAGCCCATAAGTCAGTTCCCACCGCATTAAGGTGTACCCCGTCAGCCAACCAAAATTCCTCTTCCGTCCTTTCCAACTCAACATGCCGTATTGCTATACCCCCGTTCCGACTAACAAACTTCGAGATCGCCCTATTAACCTTCGCCCGCGCCTTGTTCAACCTGTCAACTGACCGCGCTTTCTGCCAACTCTTTCTCGCTACTATCTCCGACCAGACTATCGTTAGACCTGGAAACGACACCCATAACCGTAACAAATCATGTTTGATGTCCTTTATCAAGATTCGAAAAGGACGCCCACCCAAATCATTCCCCCCGGCATGCAACACTAACATGTCAGGAGGTCTGTCCAACCGGGCGTATCTATGCACCTCCTGCAACACCCTGTTCCACCCTAACCCCCGAACACCGAGCCATCGCACGAGAGCCAGGTCCTTCTCAAAACCTAGCTGTCTCCCGTTCCATCTCGCGTCCGCTCGTCGGGCTCCCCAATACACATAAGAGTGGCCAAGGATCCAGACCAGGGAAGGAAGAGGGGGTGCTTCTGCAATACAAAATGTACAGACGACACCATTTTATTGCCTCACCAAACCAAATTGACAAAAAACACACACTCTCACCCCCCCCCATTGCTACCCTAATACCCCCCCCTTTTCCCCTCAATTGCCAACAACCACCTGGGGACGTACATACGACTTAAAGCGCTGCGACTTCCACCTACCAATCTGCTTAACTGTCTCCTCCGGTAGGCCGCATATAGAGGCCTCCGTCGCTGCCCCAATCCGAAAGACTTCGGATCTAACCCCAACGACTTCAAACATGCCCTAAAAACACTCACAAATTGGTATCTCGATAAAAAGGACCCATCCTCGTGACATAATAAGGGGCCATCCACCTTCGGACGGATCTGTTGAAAATTCCCGAGACACTTGAACGGGCACATATCAGATGCCACAACCATCCCCAAACGGACTAGTCTACCCACACCTCTCTGATCAGTTTTCGATTTCCTAATTCAAAATTCAACTCCGTTTTCCACTGACATAATGTCACCCCAATCCAAGCCCCCGGGGAACGCCTTACTGGGCGATACCAACTCCCCAACCCGCAGGGCTCCAAAAAACGCCAAAGAAAAGGCTAACTTAAACAAACTCACCTCAAACGGAGATAGACAAACCCCCCACAACGCCCTACCCAGCCGGGTAGGGACCCAGCCCAGCCCAGCTGGGACCCAATTTGAGCGAGGAACGGAACAAGTCCTTCCCACACCAAGGTTTGCAGGCCCTACCTCAGTCAGGGTTTCACCCACACTCTACAGCTCCGGAATGTCATGCTCTTCAGCCTCCTCCTCCTCCTGCGCATCCTCATCCACTTTACCCTCCACACCAGTCCCAAGCTGGAAGCACTGCAGCACTGCCTCGGCGAAGCGGCAACAGACTGTGCTGCAGCTAATCTGCATAGGTGACAAACCCCACAATGCAGAAGAGGTGTGGACAGCTCTAAAACAGCATGCAGATCACTGGCTCACACCTCTGAACCTAAAGCCAGGAAAGGTTGTGTGTGACAATGGCCGGAACCTGGTGGCGGCTTTGAGGCGAGGCCAGCTGACACATGTTCCATGCATGGCCCATGTGCTCAACCTCGTGGTTCAGCGGTTTCTAAAGTCATACCCAGAGCTGTCTGATCTGCTGGTAAAAGTTCGCTGCCTGTCTGCACATTTTCGAAAGTCACCTACTGCTTCAGCCGGCCTTGCCGGCTTTCAGCGTCGTTTGCATCTTCCGGCTCACAGACTGGTGTGTGATGTCCCCACGCGTTGGAATTCAACTCTGCACATGTTGATCAGGATATGTGAGCAGAAGAGGGCAGTTGTTGAGTACCTGCATCACCTAAGCCGTCGGGAAATGGGTCAAACTCCACACATAACACCTGAGGAGTGGAGATGGATGTCCGACCTATGTACCATCCTCCAAAACTTTGAGGACTCCACCAAGATGGTGAGCGGCGATGACGCCATTATTAGCGTCACCATACCGCTTCTCTGCCTTCTAAAACGGTCTCTGCTCAAAACCAAACATGATGCATTGCAGGCGGAACACGATGAGTTGGAGCAAGAAACAGTAGTGGGTGTGGGTGATAACACACAGCCCAGCCTCGTCTCATCACAACGTGCAGTGGAGGACTATGACGAGGAGGAGGATGAAGACATGGAGCAACTCTCCGGCCAAATTGAGGATATGACATGCATACCAATCATATGCTCAGTTCAGCGTGGCTGGCCAGAGGACAGGGTAGATGATGATGAGGAGGAGGAGGAGGATGAGGAGGAGAAGGAGGAGGACAGCATGTTCAGTCATCGTGTTGGTCTGGATACTGAAGTGATGGCTGTTAAGAGTCTGGCGCACATGGATGACTTTATGGTAAGCTGCCTGTCTCGTGACCCTCACGTTAAGAACATCTTGGCCGACAATCATTACTGGTTGGTAACACTGTTAGACCCACGCTACAAGGAGAACTTTATGTCTCTTATTCCCGAGGCGGAGAGGTCAGCCAAAATGCAGCAGTTCCGGAAGGCCATAGTCACGGAAGTAGGCAAAGCATTCCCTTCACAAAACGCTAGCGTCATAATTGTAACACTATTAGTTAAAAGAAAGGGATAAAATGTAAAAAAAAACAAAATAAGGCATGACTTTTTTTTAACATCAAATTTTTTTTTTTTAGATTTAACCAAAGAATGTGCACATTTGTTATAATAAACAAGTGAAAAATGTTGAAAATCAGTCATCCAAAGGTGTGTGAAAAAAAAATATATATATGGTACCAATAAAAATGTCACTTTGTCCTGCAAAGAATGCAGCCCCCCAAATTATTTTTTTCCTCTGTGCGGCCCATACACCCAGCCGAGTTTGAGACCCCCTGCCTTACACTATATAGATATCATGTTCATTCCCCATCTATCTTGCTCAGGAGAGCATCTCCCTCCCCCGGCACCAAGAGCATCTCATATTGAATTGCTACATTGACTAGTAACACTGCACACAGAAATGCACCTTAATATTCCACTGTTAACCCTTTCCTCCCAGCAGTAACACACAACTCCTCACCTTGATATCATGGTGATTTATGGTCAGAATGACTTCAATGCGATCAGTGATTTCTATTCTAGCTCTGCTCACATAGATTTTATATCCACACTCAACTATAGGCCGTTCTTCATATTTTGGGGGCTTTTAGTCAGATATACTAGTTTGTGCCTGTATAGTATTGGTGTAGATGGGAGTGTAGGGCATGGGTTACATGGCACTGTGGTGGGATACTGATGGGAGGTATTGGTGCTGTGTTTGATGCTTCTACTGGGTATTTTCCTACAAATACTGGAACAGCTCACTGCTTAGAATGATCCTTCCCAGCTCTATAATATATTATATATACCCCACAATGCAGGCTCACACACACATTTGTCTCAAGTGTGTTGTAGGGACACAGATACAGTCTTGGTCATGTGACTAAAGGCTACTTTACACACTGCGATATCGGTCCCGATATCGCTAGTGTGGGTACCCGCCCCATCTGTTGCGCGACACGGGCAAATCGCTGCCCATGCCGCACAACACCGACCAGACCCGTCACACATACTTACCTGACCGGCGACGTCGCTGTGACCGGCGAACCGCCTCCTTTCTAAGGGGGCGGTCCGTGCGGCGTCACAGCGACGTCACTGAGCGACCGCCCAATAGCAGCGGAGGGGTGGAGATGAGTGGCCGGAACATCCCGCCCACCTCCTTCCTTCCTCATAGCGGCTGGGAGGCAGGTAAGGAGAGGTTCCTCGTTTCTTCGGTGTCACACGGAGTGATGTGTGCTGCCGCAGGAGCGACGAACTACATCGTTACTGCTGCAGTAACGATAATCGAGAATGGAGACCCATGTCACCGATGAGCGATTTTGCACGTTTTTGCAACGATGCAAAATCGCTCATCGGTGTCACACGCAGCAACATCGCTAATGCGGCCGGATGTGCGTCACAAATTCCGTGACCCCAACGACTCCGCATTAGCGATGTCGCAGCGTGTAAAGCCCCCTTTAGTGGGAGTGGTGTACAGGGTCTTAGCAGTAAAGAGTATTCCATATTTCTGCCAGATACCCACAGAGATATTGAAATCTGAAAAAAGAGACTTCTGCTCATTGAAGGTAAGAACTGCTCACATAGCGTTCAACTCCACAGCAAACGAGTGCTCTAGCACTGGCATCTCAGCAGGGATATTCCCCTACTACACATGTGTGTCTGGGTCACTGTGACAGTTTACAGGACATAACTCAAGGCACCTAGATAGAAGGCAGAGGTACTGGGATTGGTTGGTTTTTGGTGACGGAGGTGCAGGGGCTGGCGCCCATGTGCAGTGCTGGCTAAGGTATATTGATGATATTTTGATTTTTTGGCAGGGCACTGTGGAGCAGCTCGAGACATTTATGGAGGAACTTAATAACAACACCTTTAACATCAGATTGACGCATAAGCATAGCAGCAGTTGCGTTGACTTCCTGGATATTAAAATTTCATTCGGTTCTGAGCGAATTGTTCAGACCGACGTCCATAGGAAGGAAACATCAGTCAACGCACTGCTGCATGCTTCTTCTGCTCATACCCCCTCCACCATCCGGGCCGTACCGACTAGCCAGTTCCTCAGGATGAAGCAAATTTGTTCGTCAGACACTGCTTTTGAACAACAGTCTGCCGACCTCCAGCGCCATAGGGGTGGCAAAGGCGGTCTTCCCCCGGTCTGCCTCAGCAACGGACACTAGCCAATAGTGACTAGTGAGATCAAGGGTAGAAAAATAATTTGCAGTTCTCAATGCAGCTAGCGATTCCTCAATACGGGGGAGTGGTGCCGTCCTTCTTCTTTAACAGGACCAACGGAGCTGCCCAAAGGCTACAACTGTCACGGATAACCCCAGCCGCCTTCATGTTGCTCAACATGTCCTTGGTACACTGGTAATGTGAAGGTGGTATTGGCTTATAGCTCTCTTTGATGGGTGGGTGTGCACCTGTGGGGATGTAGTGTTGGACCCCTTTTATTCCCCCAAAATCTAGCGGATGTTTGCTGAAGACTTGCTCGCTCGTATTCTTGCACTACCCTGTGGACCCGCTTCTTGTGATGTGAAGGTGTGGAGTCAGTGCCTACGTGTAATTCCTTACACCACTCCTCTGGCTGACTTGGTGAGCAGTCACTGACTGGGTGGGGTGCAGTAATAGTGGATGCTGCTACTTGGATAGCATGTGTATCTACTGTGAACAGCTTATCAATGGTGGCAAGTCGGGGCAGCTTAACCTCCTGCTCTCCGCAGTTTAACACTCTCACGGGCACTCTTCCCTTCCGCACTAATGAATAAAACTATGATGTAAATATCATATAGATACCCCACAATTGTAAATAAAGGTAGGTTATGGGAAAAGGGGGAACAGGGAAAGAGGAAAATAGTGTAATAAAGTATACCTTCTGGGGGTGAGAGGAAATGGCAGCACAGCCAGTGGAGGTGAAGCAAAAGGAAGCCTGCAACTAAAGAGTTGAGAGCGTTATCACATGGTGACTGAGCCTGATTGTAAAGGGAGCATAGAGTGGAGCATACTCTGGGCACGTTAGAACCCAAGTTCTTAAACCATGAATATGGACCCCTTTTATTCTCCCAAAGTCTAGCGGATGTTTGCTGAAGACTTGCTCGTATTCTTGCACTACCCTGTGGACCCGCTTCTTGTGATGTGAAGGTGTGGAGTCAGTGCCTACGTGTAATTCCTTACACCACTCCTCTGGTTGACTTGGTGAGCTGTCACTGAATGGGTGTGGTGAAGTAACGGTGGATGCTGTGGCTTGGATATCATATTAAATATAGGGACCCCCATACAGTAGTATGAGAAATTTTTTTGTATTCAATGATCGGTATTACCTTCAGGGGCGCGGCACGTGGACGTGCGTTCCATTAGCCTCACTGCATTCCACTCCCATACAGGAAGTGGGCGCAGCTATTACTACGGTCGCACATAAAAGAACCCACAGCCACCACTGCACACAGCTGACTCCACCACTGGAAACCCACTTCTACACCAACGCAGGTAAGACAGGATCGGCACCTCTATGCTCCCGTTACAATCAGGCTCAGTCACCATGTGATAATGCTCTCAACAATTTAGTTGCAGGCTTCCCCTTGCTTCACCTCCACTGGCTGTGCTGCCATTTCCTCTCCCCCCTGGAAGGTATACTTTATTACACTATTTTCCTGTTTCCCTCTTCTCCCTTTTCCCATAACCTACCTTTATCTGCATTTGTGGGGTATCTATATACTATTTATATCACAGTTTTATTCATTAATACGGAAGGGAAGAGTGCGCGTGAGAGTGTTGAACTGCGGAGAGCAAGAGGTTAAGCTGCCCCGATTTGCCACCATTGATAAGCTGTTCACAGTAGATACACATGCTATCCAAGCAGCAGCAGCATCCACCATTACTGCACCCCACCCAGTCAGTGACAGCTCACCAAGTCAGCCAGAGGAGTGGTGTCAGGAATTACACGTAGGCACTGACTACACACCTTCACATCACAAGAAGGGGGTGCAAGTGTGACGCCCTGGACTAGCCAGTTAGTCACAGACATAACACACACACACCCCCTTTCCCGGATAGTTACACTAGTCAGACACAAAACCGTTGTTGCCTCCCTCCAGGGGCTGATGTCAACACCAGGTGGGGCGGAGCCAGGCGGTTGGCCCCACCCACCAAGGAGTTCACAGGCCTGGAGGTGGGAAAACCAGTCAGTTAGTTGAAGTTCAGTTTAGAGTTGAACCGTGGAGGTAGTGAGTTCAGTGAGGAGCCCAGTTTTGGGTAGGAGTGCAAAACTGCTAGTGTCTGGGTCGGATCCCAGGCACTATGGGGAGATAAGGTATGCACACCAGTGACTATGTAAGGGGAATACATGAAATAGCAGAAACTGCTGTGTGAATACTGACTTGAAAAATTCAATAGCTATATGCAAGAGTGAATATGTGAAAAATGGAATCTGCATTACTGCCATGAACATATGAATCAAGAGAAATTTAGCTACTGAATTGATCAATGCAATAGAGCCCCAACACTACGCCAAAGTATTTCTCTACGTTGGGGTCCCTAGCTTGTGTGTGTCCTCTCATGCAGTTAAAAAACCTACCGTGTATGGGAAGCTGAGACCCAGGCTATTTATGCGTATGATATGGATTGGCAATAGGTGTGGTTGGGGAGGGTTCACAAACGAAAAAATACTAACAAATAGGAATAACGTTTGGAACATCATTCTAAGTCCGAACTGGGTGCAAAAACCTAAAAAAACATCAGAACCAAGAAAAAAGTACGATGTCCGCTCACCTGTAGCCGAAGAGGGAACCACCACATCCAGGACTTGTGCACGGAAAGGAAAACCGGCAATCCAAGTAAGTGTAGATAGAAACTATCTATCTACACTAAAAAAACATCACTATGGGGAGATAAGGTATGCACACCAGTGACTATGTAAGGGGAATACATGAAATAGCAGAAACTGCTGTGTGAATACTGACTTGAAAAATCCAATAGCATTAATTCACATAATCCTAGTGACTGCGCACACAACATGGCCAAACGAAAACAAAAGACAGTACCTGGCCATTCAATCCAATGGAAACTCATAGGCAACACAGTCCATTAGACTAGGCAATTACATGCAGCCAAACAAAGTTCATGGGCCTTGCCTCAGAGTCGAACCCACAACCTCTTGGAGAACAAGCAAAGAGCCTACCACTAAACCAACTCAGTGAAATTGGAAACCGACTCTACATTAATTAACATAATCCTAGTGACTGCGCACACAACATGGCCAAACAAAAGCAAAAGACAGTACCTGGCCTATCAATCCAATGGAAACTCATAGGTAACACAGTACATTGGACTAGGCAATTACATGCAGCCATACATAGCCCATGGGTCTTGCCCCAGAGTCGAACCCACAACCTCTCGTAGCCAGGGCAAAGAGCCTACCACCACACCAACACAGAGAAGTAGGCGAATGACTCTACATTAATTCACATAATCCTAGTGACTGCGCACACAACATGGCCAAACAAATGCAAAAGACATTATCTGGCCTATCAATCCAATGGAAACTCATAGGCAACACAGTCCATTAGACTAGGCACTTACATGCAGCCATGTAAAGTTCATGGGCATTGCCTCAGAGTCGAACCCACAACCTCTTGGAGAACAAGCAAAGAGCCTACCACTAAACCAACTCAGAGAAGTTGGAAACCAACTCTACATTAATTAACATAATCCTAGTGACTGCGCACACAACATGGCCAAACAAAAGCAAAAGACAGTACGTGGCCTATCAATCCAACGGAAACTCATAGGTAACACAGTACATTGGACTAGACAATTACATGAAGCCATACAAAGCCCATGGGCCTTGCCCCAGAGTCAAACCCACAACCTCTCATAGCCAAGGCAAAGAGCCTACCAATACACCAACACAGAGAAGTGGATAATCGTTTCTACATTAATTCACATAATCCTAGTGACTGCGCACACAACATGGCCAAACAAAAGCAAAAGACAGTACCTGGCTTATCAATCCAATGGAAACTCATAGGCAACACAGTCCATTGGACTAGACAATTACATGGAGACATACAAAGTCCATGGGCTTTGCCTCAGAGTCAAACCCACAACTTCTCGCAGCCAAGCAAAGAGCCTACCACTCTACACTAACACAGAGAAGTGGGAAACTGATTCTACATTAATTCACATAATCCTACCGACTGCGCACACAACATGGCCAAACAAAAGACAATACCTGGCCTATTCATTCAATGAAAACTCATAGGCAACACAGTCCATTGGACTAGGCAATTACATTCAACCATACAAAGTCCATGGGCTTTGCCTCAAAGTCAAACCCACAACTTCTTGTAACCCAAGGAAAGAGCCTACCACTACACCAACACAGAGAAGAGAATGACTCTACATTAATTCACATAATCCTAGTGACTGCGCACACAACATGACCAAACGACAGTCCCTGGCCTATCAATCCAATGGAAACTCATAGACAACATAGTCCATTGGACTATGCAATTACATGCAGCCATACAAAGTCCATGGGCCTTGCCTCAGAGTCATACCCACAATCTCTGGCAGAACAAGCAAAGAGCCTACAACTTCACCAACACAAAGAAGTAGGAAGCTGCGTCTACATTAATTCACATAATCCTAGTGACTGCGCACACAACATGGCCAAACAAAAGCAAAAGACAGTACCTGGCCTACCAATCCAATGGGAACTCATAGGCAACACAGTTAATTGAACTAGGCAATTACATGCAGCCATACAAACTCCATGGGCCTTGCCTCAGAGTCGAACCCACAACCTCTTGCAGCTTAAGCAAAGAGACTACCACTACACCAACACAGAGAAGTAGGTGAATGACTCTACATTAATTCACATAATCCTAGTGACTGCGCACACAACATGGCCAAACAAAAGCAAAAGACAGTACCTGGCCTATCAATCCAATGGGAAATCATAGGCAACACAGTTAATTGAAATAGGCAATTACATGCAGCCATACAAACTCCATGGGCCTTGCCTCAGAGTCGAACCCACAACCTCTTGCAGCTTAAGCAAAGAGACTACCACTACACCAACACAGAGAAGTAGGTGAATGACTCTACATTAATTCACATAATCCTAGTGACTGCGCACACAACATGGCCAAACAAAAGCAAAAGACAGTACCTGGCCTATCAATCCAATAGAAACTCATAGGCAAAGCAATCAATTGGACTAGGCAACTACATGCAGCCATACAAAGTCCATGGGCCTTGCCTCAAAGTTGAACTCACAACCTCTTGCAGCTCAAGCAAAGAGCCTACCACTACACCAACACAGAGAAATGTAAACCTGACTCTACATTAATTCACATAATCCTAGTGACTGCGCACACAACATGGCCAAACGAAAACAAAAGACAGTAACTGGCTTATCAATCCAATAGAAACTCATAGGCAACACAGTCCATTGGACTAAGCAATTACATGCAGCCATTCAAAGTCCATGAGCCTTGCATTAGAGTCAAACCCACAACCTCTCGCAGCCCAAGCAAAGAGCCTACCACTATACCAACACAGAGAAGTAGGTGAATGACTCTACATTAATTCACATAATCCTAGTGACTGCGCACACAACATGGCCAAACAAAAGCAAAAGACAGTACCTGGCCTATTAATCCAATGGAAACTCATAGGCAACACAGTCCATTGGACTAGACAATTACATGGAGACATACAAAGTCCATGGGCCTTGCCTCAGAGTCAAACCCACAACCTCTCGCAGCCAAGCAAAGAGCCTACCACTACACCAATACAGAGAAGTGGGAAACTGATTCTACATTAATTCACATAATCCTACCGACTGCGCACACAACATGGCTAAACAAAAGCAAAAGACAGTACCCGGCTTATCAATCCAATGGAAACTCATAGGCAACACAGTCCATTGGACTAGGCAATAACATGCAGCCATACACAGTCCATGGGCCTTGCTTCAAAGTCGAATTCACAACCTCTCGCAGCTAAAGCAAAGAGCCTACCACTACACCAACACAGAGAAATGTGAACCTGCCTCTACATTAATTCACATAATCCTAGTGAGTGCGCACACAACATGGCCAAACGAAAACAAAAGACAGTACCTGGCCTATCAATCCAATGGAAACTCATAGGCAACACAGTCCATTGGACTAGGCAATTACATGCAGCCATACAAAGTCCATGAGCCTTGCATTAAAGTCGAACTCACAACCTCTTGCAGCCCAAGCAAAGAGCCTACCACTACACCAACACAGAGAAGTCTGAAACTGACTCTACATTAATTCACATAATCCTAGTGACTGCGCACACAACATGGCTAATCGAAAGCAAAAGTCAATACCTGGCCTATCAATCCAATGGAAACTC